>NW_027551575.1:3132289-3329728 GCF_008692635.1 Crocuta crocuta | reverse complement strand
CCCGAGGGCTGGGGGCCCGGCCCCACCCCCTCCCTCAGCCCCGCCCTCACCCCGCCCCACTCGCCGGCTGTCCCAGCCGCAAGGCGTGCGAGTCCAACGAGGGCGCTATGCCAACGCGGTCCCCTCCCCCGCACGGTCCTACTTGACCGCGTCGCAACCTGACTTCTCCAGTCAGGTGTGACTGTTTCCAGAGTCCACTGCGCAGGCACGTGAGGCCTCGCCCTGCCCATCTGGAGGGACTCGGTGCTGCCGCTCGCCAGCGCCGCCACCACCCAGCACCGCCGCCCGCAGTTTTACCCCGTCAGCTCGCTACTCGAGGGGGCACTGGGGTTGGCCGTGCCAGTGAAAGGCTAGGGTTCTTGGAGCAAGGCGTTCCGCACTCGACGCCGCCGTTTCTCAGTGAGGCGGTCCCAGCTCGGGGCGCGTAGGCTGACCGTAGCCAAGTCCCACTTAGGCCTGCCTGGCCTCTGCCCATCACGCAGAGCAGGTCTTTGTAGGAGGTCAGGCCCTTAACCTTGGAGAGGGAGCCGGGCCCCTGGGTGAATGCTCCATCTTATGGCTGCCCTCGGACTGGGGAGCAAGGGCGTCATCTCCTGGGGTGTTCAAGAAGCGCAGGCACTGATCGAATGGGCAGCGGTTTACAACGTGGGCCGTATTTGATAGTAAGTGGTGTTAAAAGGACTCCTGGTGCTAATTATGGTTTACAGTCGAAATCATCTATCACTTTTTTTTTCGGAAGGGCTTTTGCAGAATGCGTCCTTTAAATGGCTCATTAAGTCACAGGGCTGCCCAGTGCTGGGAGAGAATGCAAGCCTTTCCCCCTGCAGGGGGACTGGTAGGAGGAAGGGGGGAACACAGACTAATGAGCTCCAACATGGCTTAGATTCCTATTCCCGGATTTTGCTATTCACTTTTGCTGACCTAGGAACACCTCTTTACCTTGCTGTCCTGCTAACAGTGGAACATTTATTGAGCGCTTAAGAACAAGGCACCGTGTATAGTATTTTGAAATACCTTATGCCATCCTACGATTCTGAATGGGAAATAACCGTTATTTCCATTTTACAGAAAAGGAAACTGGAGTTTAGTTAACTGTTCTATGTATATGTTAGTAGACCATCCAAGTTATGTTCATTAGCAGTAGACAGATCTTTTCATCTAAGGTTAACAATACGCTGTAAACCGTTTTTTGATCCTAAATACCAGTGGTTCTTTCCAATACCAGGTTAATGAACCTCTGGAATGTATTCAGAAAAAGGGTTTACTCCAATCCACTATCACGTTTAGGTATGCGTGGTGTCAGTTAAACAAGGATTTCCAGAGGCCTTCTGTGTCAAACACTCCCCACCTAATGTAGAAAGGAGGCTTCACTGGCCTTACAGAGGAGGATGGGAAAGTCTTTGTGGTTCTTTAAGCAGTCCAGGGCAAGCACAGGCATGTTTCTCATAAGTGAAAGTAGACTTTACTCCCCAAATGATCAGGGCTGGAAAAAGGGTGGGGTGGAAATGAAGAATTATGTAATCTTCCCCTTCATTCATAAGCTGAGGGGTGACCTTTGCTCTCCAGGTTTATGCAAACCTATTCACTAGCCTGTCGCAGGCTTGCTGGTTAGAAAAGACCACCTAACTTCCAGAGCTAATCTGATACTATATCTTTATTTTATTGGTTGATAATGAACTTTTTATCTCAAATTGTTTATGGCCTTCTAAGAGAAAGGGGTTGTGAAGAACAGGTTGTGAAGGTATCTTTGATTATTTTTTCAGCAGTGGTTATCCTATACTATTGTGTATATTTTTAGCAAGTATACATTAGCATTTGACGGACTATTGAATATTCCATATGCATTTCAGGTTTACCTTCCAAAACATTCCAATATTTACTAAAAGATTAACACGGTATGTGTTAGAGCTCCTGTCCAGCTGTGAAAATCTGATTTTTCAGTTTGTGGTGCCATCACGTGGACAGAACTAGAATTGCAGCTCATTGAACAAAAAGAAGTGGTACTTTCCAATGGAGATCATTCCTAATTACAAAATGTAATTTCTCTGTAGTTCTACACATTTCTTGCACATGTCCTCAAATGATTGTTCCTCTGTGCACAAGCATCTTTGGTGTCCCCTTCTATGTCCAAGTTTCCTGTAATTGTAATAAGGACAGAACTTAGAGTGGAGTAGGGCTTATGTGTGTCCTCATTTAGTTGTTAAATGTTCTCATTTAACCTGAATTACCTCTTTAAAGTTTGTTTGTTTGTTTATTTTCAGCTGGGAGTGGGAGGATAGAGAGAGAGAGAGAGGGTGAGAGAGAGAATCCCAACAGGCTCTGCATTGTCAGTGCAGAACAGGACATGGAGTTCGAACCCAGGAACCATGAGATCATGATCTGAGCCAAAATCAAGAGTCATATGCTTTACCAACTAAGCCGTTTAGGAGCCCACTAAATTGCCTCTTTAATGGCCCTATCTCCAAATACAGTCTTGTTCTTAGATACTCAAGGGGCTTCAATACATGGATGTTGAGGAAACACGGTTCAGTCTAGAAACACCACATGCAGATACATCTACTACAGATGGAGGAAGTACTTAAATCAAGAACAAAAGAAAATGATAGTAGCAAGTATAAGCAGTCAACTTTCTGAGCACAAGGTATGGAAAGAGTTTTTGTTTTTTCTCAGTTGAGGTATAATTGACATGTAGCAGTGTATTAGTTTTAGGTGTACAACACATTGATCTGATTTATGTAAATATTGTGAAATGGTTAAAACAGTGTTACCATCACTGCTAATAGTTAGGTTTTTTTTTCTTGTGATGAGAAATTTTAAGCTCTTAGCCACATTCACACATGAGGACAATATTGTTAACTATAGTCACCGTGCTGTACATTACATCCCAGGACATATTAATCTTATTACAAGACCTTTGGCCTTTTACCCCCTTCCCCCATTTTACGCCCCTGGCCTTCCCGTCTGTCACTCACCAATCTATTCTCTGTGGGAGTTCAGTTATTGTTAATTTCTAGATATAAGTGAAAACATATAGTATTTGTCTTTCTCTTTGTGACTTAATTCACTTAGCATAATGCCCCGAGGCATTATGTTGTCACAGATGGCAGGATAGCCTTCTTTTTTTAAATCACTGAATAATATTCTATTTTGCATATAGAATTATTTTTCTTTATTCACCTTTTGACAAACACTTAAGTTGTTTCTATACCTTGACTGTCATGACTGATGCTTCAGGGAGTGAGGATGTACTGTTATCTCTTTGAAGTTATGATTTTGTTTCCTTTGGTGATACACCCAGAAGTGGGATTGCTGGCTCATATTGTGTTTCTATTTTTAATTTCTTGAGGAAACATTCATACATTGACTGTACCAGTTTACATTCCCATCAGCAGTGTACAAAGGCTGCATTTTCTCCATATCTTCACATGCATTTGGTATTTTTTTTCTTTCTGAAAACAGACATCCTAAGAGGTACTGCATGGTATCTCATTGTGGTTTTGTTTTTACATTCCCTGATAATTAGTGATGATGAGCATCTTTTCATGTACCTGTTGGCCATTTGTATATCTTCTTTGGAAAAATATCTATTCAAGATCTTTGCTCAGTTTTAATTGTGTGTTTTGTTCTGTGTTTTACTATTGTATGACTTCCTTGTATATTTTGGATAATAAGTCCTTATCAGAGGAGTGGTTGGCAAATATTTTTTCCCATTTCATACGTTGCCTGTTCATTTTGTTGATAGTTTTCCTTGCTGTGCAGAAACTTTTTAGTTTGATGTCGGCTGGTAACATTGTTTATGCACATCTTCTTTGATTTTTTTAACCCCTTATTTTGAAACAAAATTTATTCCTTGTCCCTTTGAAGAATTTGAAATATAGAATTTGAAATATATTTGAAGGATATAGAAACCTTAAAGGAGTCAGGTATTGGTAAAATTCACCGTAAGAATTTGGGGTGCGGGGGTGGCTCACTCAGTTAAGCATCCAGCTTTAGCTCAGGTCATGATCTAATGCTTCATGGGTTCAAGCCTCATGTCGATCTCTGTACTGACAGCTCAGAGCCTAGAGCCTGCTTAGAATTCTGTGTCTCCCTCCCTCTTGTCCTCTCCCTCACTCATGCTCTGTCTTTCTCTGTCTCTCAAAAATGAATAAATGTTTAAATTTTGTTTTTAATTCATGTAAGATACAATGAGAAATAATCCTAAAGTGGTCTTCTCCCTTATTCCTCTGTTATGGATTTCTTGGCATATCATCCAAGTAGTGATTTCATTCCTCTGCTCTCCATCCAGATGGCTTCTGACAATAGGCGTCACTGTCCAATATCTTGAATTGCTCTTTCATATAAGTCATTTTAACTGCAATGATCTGGCTCAGTAGTATTGTAAATGGTATTCTATTTTTTTTTTTTGCATCATCACTGACTTATGTTTTGAATGTTCTAAACAGACAGGTAACTCTGTCACACTAGCAGCAACACATTCACAAAAGTTCCTATTTAATTATTATTCTCCTTGACCTTTCTGCAACATTTGGCACTTTTCATTATCCCTCTTAATTGCTATCATGCTTGACTCCTAGAGTCTCTTCTACCTTCTCTTCTGGTTCTCTCCCTGTACCCTGGATCTTTCTGATCCTTTTCTCTCTCTTCAGGTCCTCCAGCTCACAGGACTTCAGATTTTTGGTCTCACTAATAAATCCAAATATTATGATCCCCCTCACACATTTTTAAGTTAATATATAAATTTCTTTGAGTTTATTCATTTTGAGAGAGAGAGAGAGAGAGAGAGAGAGTAAACAGGAGAGGGGCAAAGAGTGAAGGAGACAGAAGACCCCAAGCAGGCTCCACGCTGTCAGTGCAAAGCCCGATGTGGGGCTCAAACTCCCCAACCATGAGATCATGACCTGAGCCAAAACCAAGAGTTGGATGCTTAACTGGCAGAGCCACCCAGGTGCCCCAGTATATAAATTTTTAATGAGATTAAGAGTTATAAATCATATCGTATCTGAAACCATGAATATTATGTGTGTGATTTCACCTCGGTTTTGCCACAACTGTAGAGCCACAGCTTCAGTTTATGGAAAATTTCCACGGTATAATTTAATGGCCAAACAGTCTTCACTGTCACACTAATCAGTCAGAAAATCAGCTTCGTGTTCATACTGAAATCAATGTGTTAATACCTGTCTTTGTGATAAACACCTTGCTTCTAAATTCTTAGGGAAGGAGGGAGGGAGGGAGGGGAGAAGGAGGAATAAAACAAAAAAAAAGGGAAGAGGAAGGGGTAGGGAAGAGAAAGGGGAAGAGGTGGGGAAGGGGAAGAAGAAGAGGAAGGGGTAGGGAAGGGGAAGGGAAGGGGACGGGGAAGGGATGATACGGCATAAGGTCTTGCCACAGGTTTGCCACTTGGAGGAAGCTTCTTACTGAAAGTCTGTAGTCTTAAATTCTCCCTTTGGTTCGGGGGCTCCAGAGGTATTTACCCCTGGTGGAAATGAACAAGAGTAAACTTCTGGATAGATGGATGCGTGGATGAAAGATGGACAGATTAGAGATACGCTCCCCTATTGTAAAATGGGAGACGGGCGATTGTGAAAGGGAATTTGGGAGAGGAGATCCAGCAGAATGGTGTTTCTCAGGCACATCAGTTTTAGGGCAGAGTTCTTATGATAGCTGGGAAGTTGTAAACTGATTGACTTGAAAGTGTCGGTCTGCCCCCTTACTCCTTGAAACACCTTCAGGAATATGTGTATCTTCATTTGAATTGACTATTCTAAGGGGAAAAAAAAAAAGCTATTTCTTATTTTCTGTTTTTGCTCCCACATAATTTACTCATTCTCATAGATCCAGTTATCAACTCTGGGTGGATGCTTAGAAAACTGTTGATCTCTTGTTTATAAGCATCAGTCAGATGTTTCTATTTGAAGATCTCACGCTAAACTGGAGATCTTCACTTCATAGTCATCCTGACCATAAAATCTATAAATTTTTATATACAGTTGTTTCTTTCTTCAAGTTCCCACAGCTTAAGATAAAATTCAACTCTGTCAGCAATAACCTAGTTGTCTCTGACTTGAACTTGCCCTGGATAAAAGTAAAACCTCAGTCTTCTAGCAGGCCTTTCTTACGCAGATTCCAAGTGGAGATTAGGTGTGCTGCCTTTAGTGCGAGAAAGGAAGAGAGATGAAAGTATACAGATATAAGCGTAAGTGTATAAGTCGATAAATAGGTAGATAGATATAGATAGATTTATCTGCTGATATTTTCAGAAAGGAACTGCAAGGTAAACCAGATACCAGTGACAATACTGATCAGTGATGGGGGTAGAGGCATAAACAGTGTAAAATAAGCAGAAACTTAGGCAAGACTTCTTAGAGTATACTTTCTAATGTAAATCATGTAATTCATGTAAATCATGAATCATGTAAATGTTTTGCACATTCAGAATAAATACTGCTCCCTAAAATTGAAAATCTTTTACATGGACAGATACTAGCTATATATCAAAATTTAACAAAACCTTTCAAAGGAAAGGATTATGGGTTAGATGTCTGAAATATTGTATTCTTGCTGAAAAGCCTAGGAAGGATATATTATAAGGAGAAAAAGAGCTTCAAATTCAGTGGTTTTATTATTAATAGTAATATTGGTATTGTTATTTGGAAATAATTTAATCATATTACAGAGCTAAAGTACATAAATGTTTGTTACTATTATTTTAAAATAAATTTTTCATGTTAGGAAATGACTATAAAATTAAAAGAATGAAATAAAACCCTATAAGCCAAATTTAAATTGACAAGTGTCAGTTTAAACTCTTGATTTGGAATAAATTGTATCTCCTACCTCTAGTGTCTGAATGGACCTGCATTTAAAAAATAGTGTATATAACTGATAAATATACTTGCAACATAAAAATTCATGAGGCCACAATGATACTTTTCAAAAGTTAAATTTGCAAATAAAACTTCCTTGCCCACACTGAAGATGTGCCTTACACCAAATCCTAATTCTGAAAATTGGAAATTATAGGGACTATATTAATTTATTCTTGTAGTTCAAAGTAACGAAATAACTCTAACTAATGACATTTTCCAGGTTTTTTTAGATATAATTGATATACAGCAATGTATAAATTTAAGATGTACAGTAGGATGATTTGATGTACAAATACCATGAAATGATTACCTCAGTAACTTCAGTTCACATCCATCATCGCATTTAGATACAAAATAAAAGAAAAAGGAAAAACATGTTTTTCCTTGTCATAAGAACGCTTAGGGTCTTTTTTTCTTACCTTTCATATATAAGGGATTCATGAACAACATGGGTCTGAAATGCATAGATCCACTTTTATGCAGGAGGTTTTCTTTTTTTGTATATAATAAGTATAGTACAGTACTGTAAATGAATTTTCTCTCCCTTATGGTTTTCTTAATAACATTGTCTTATCTCTAATTACTTTACGAAAATAGTGTACAGTACATATAACATGCAGAGTATGCGTTAATGGCTCTTTATGTTATCAGTAAGGCTTCCAGTCAACAATAGGCTATTAGCAGTTAAGTTTTGGGGAAATTTAAAGTTGTACACAGTTTTCCAACTGTATGAGGTAGGGGTCAGTGCCTCTAAACCCTGAAGTGTGCATGAGTCAACTGTGGGTCATACAGCAGTGTTAATATAGTCATCAAGTTTTCCATTACATTTCTGTACTCATTTATTTTATGAGTAGAAGTTTGTAACATTGACTGCATTCATCCAATTTCTCCCTCCCAACCCCTTCCCACTGCCTCTGGTGATAAGTAAGTATTTTTACAGGAGAATACTAATATATACACAGAGAATGGATAGTACCAGGAAATCACCATTCTGCAACTACATATGAAATAACTGGCTCTATTAAGAATCATCATTGTGGATGAAATCATTAGACAAATGGNAGTAATATGGGGGGGGGGGGTAGCAGAGGAGTGCACCTTTATAGTGATGAGATCTGGCTGACACCACCTTAACAGAGACCAAACTGTCAGGATTAGTGGTGCACCATACGCCTCCTGGTGGCACGCAGGGGGAATTGCAGTCTTTTCTACACAGTATTCTTACTAAGAAATGTTCAATTGAAAACTTAGTCTGCATTTTTATCAAGTTCAAAGGAAATTCAGAGAACAAAGGAATACAATGAAACAAAATTCAGGAAAAAATAAAATTCAGAAAATGAACATTTTACAAGCCATCGAGCCTGGTTTTTTCGAAAAGCCCAAGGAAGTAGGTCGTGATTCTTGTAGCTTAGTTGAGTTAGGAGTCATAACAGAAGGTCATCTCTTGTCTTCATTTGGTTCTTCGTTTGAACAAATGAGCTATAAGACACATTTGGGGAACAAGTGGGAAAATGTGAATGTGAACTAGGTATTAAGGAATTCTTGCTTTTCAAAGTATGGTAGTAATGCTGCACTCTTTAAGGATAGCTTGTTATTATCGTGTTTGTAACATAGTTTAAATGGCCAGGGAGTGGAATATGTGTACATAGTTGTTCGATTTGGTGGTGGACATATGGGTATTCAGTGTATCCCTTCTTTGCACAATTATGCATATTTGAATTTTTTCCCACAATTATGTTTAACAAAAACAGGCTCCAGGCTTCCAACCGGTGATCGCTGCCCCACAGTGAGGAGCCGGCAGCCCTAGGTCTTCGTCTCCTCCAGGGCTTTGCCACTTCACCAGTGGCCGCAGATCCAGGTTGTGGGCACCACGCTGAGCCTCTGCAGCCAGGTGTGCTGTTTGCAGTTCTGACTTCCTGACAACTGAGTTAGGTGTGGATGTGGAAGTGGGGGTGTGTGGAGGGGTGTGGGGGTGCGAAGAGCTACTGTTGGGACAGAGTGGGTTTGGAACTTCGCAAGTGCAGCAGGTCACTTTCCACGCACATAGCCTCTCACAGACTGTTTTCCAGAGCAGGTCTCCTGGAACACAGCCGCTCTGCCGTGGCATCACCGGCCTCTCCCCAGCCCTCAGCAGGTAGGCTGTAGCTTTCTGCAGTTCCAGGTCCTGAGCTGGGGCATTTTCTCCTTTAGCTGGTGATGAGAACCTCCTAGATGCCCCTCCTATCTCTTCCTTTTGCTGCCTACTTCCCCAAGCCAAAAACAAACAATAGAGGCAAACAAAAACAGTGCATTCTTGCTCACTCTTCCTCCTTGGTAGTTTCATTCATTTTTGTTAAATTCCTTTCAGTAAAACAGATGCTGGAGAGAGGATCTCTCCATTGAACCTTGGATTGAACTCCTGTCCATTCCTCCTGCCCTTGCTAGTTCTTTGTCTTGCCCTTTCCTTTCTTCTGAATATTAGATAGTAACTAATAGTATTGATCACTTAACTGTGTGTCAGATGCTGCTTCAAGCACATTCTACACATTGACCTCTTTGATCACAACAACCTAATAAAATATAATCTTCATGGTACAAAAGAGGAAACTGAGTCACAGAGCAGAGAGGCTCAGTTACTTATGTAAGATTGAATCTAGGATGTATGTACTCTTCTTAATAGTTCTATATTTATAAATGTGTTTATCAGGAAGTAATTGAGTTCCTATTCTGGACCGTGTATTATTGCAGACACAGGGAACAGAGTACTGAAGAAAGTAGTGTACTTGTCTTCATGGAGTGTTCATACCTGTACAAAAGAAAAATAATAACCAACTGGAATATATAAAGCAAGATATGTATGAGAAATCTTGATCAGGTGATAGGAACAGAGGGAGTGCAGTCCGGGAAGGTCTCTTTGAGATGCTGCGCTTTGCCAGCATGCGTGCGCGCACACACACGTATATATATCATATACACATACATGTATGTGTATATGATATATACATATACACATACATGTATGTGTATATATATATTATATATACATACACATATATGTATGTGTATATATATTATATACATATACATATGATATATATACGTGTGTGTGTGTGTGTGTGTGTATGTATAAGGATTCCTGGGTGGCTCAGTTGGTTGAGCATCTGACTTTGGCTCAGGTCATGATCTCATGGCTTATGAGTTCAAGCCCCGCATCCGGCTCTGTGCTGACAGCTCAGAGCCTGGAGACTGCTTCAACATTCTATGTCTCCCTCTCTCTCTGCCCCTCCCCTGCTTGCCCTTTCTCTCTCTCTCTCATTCTCTCAAAATAAATAAACATTTAAAATTTTTAATTAAAAAAATTATATGCGGTTTTCAATAGGTCATCTATTCTCTTGGTTCAAACATTAAAACATATAAAAAGTGATCAGCTTTTCCTTCTAGAAATTTTCTGCTTTATGCGTATTTAAGACTGTAAATTTTTTTTTCCTTCCTTTTTGTCTCCAAGGAAACATGCTTTACTATACCATATGCTGTCCTCCTTGCTTTTTACAATATTTATATTGGAAATCTTACCATATCAATACTTAAAAAGCCTCATTTCTCTTTTAAAGTTGCCTACTTTTTCATAATAAGAATTTATTTAATCCGTGCCCTGTTGAAGGTGCTTAGGTATTTTCTAGCCTTTAATTGTTACAAACAGTGCTCTAGTAAATAACCCTATACATCAGGAGTTAGCAAACCATTTCTATAAAAGACCAGATAGTAAATATTTCAGGCTCTGTAGGCCATATGGTCTCTGTCACAGCTATTCAAGTCTGCTGTTGTAGCGTAAAGGCAGTCAGAGACCATGTGTAAGCAAACAGGTGTGGCTGTTTTACAATAAACCCTTATTTGCAAGAGCAGATGCTGAACTAAATTTGGCCAGTACGTTGCTTTATTTGCTGATGCTTGTTATTCATCATTTTATATCCCGGATTGTCTCCATAGGATAAATTTCCAGAAGTAAGAGAGTACATGAATTTCTAATTTTGACAGATTCTACCCAATTACCTTTCACAGATATTGTTCCAATTTCCCACCAGCAGTATATTTGTTTCTTCAACACTTTGTCGATACAGTATGTTCACACAAAGTGAGGGTTTTGCCAATTTCATAGGTAGAAAATGGTATTTCAGTATAGCTTTAACTTCACTTCCTTTCCTTGTGAGGTCAGATGAGCCAACAGAAGAACCGTTTGTTTTCTATTGACTAATGGGTCTTTTAAAAATCAACTTGTATAAGCTCTTTAATATAGTAAGAAGATAAAACCCTCATGTATGATATGCTGGAGAAAATTTTTCCAGGTATTTATCTTTAGATTTAACCTAATTTTTTAATGAAAAGATATTGTTTGCATATAGTTGCATTAATGGATTTTTTATTTTATAGATTCTGCATTTTGTATAGTGGTTAAAAGGTATACCACACTCCAAGGCTATAAATGAATTCTCCCACATTGTCATATGATTTCACATTTTGTATTTCAGACTTTAATCTAGTTGGAATTAAGGCAGGTATACAGTATAAATCCATTTTACTTTCTTTCTGAACATTAACAGGTTGACCCTTTGACATTTAGTAAATACTGCACCAAAATAGTGGCTTAAACCTGATTTCATTTGACACCTTCATAAAATATTAAAATGCTGTATATCTTGGGCCTTTTACTGGACTTTATATTCCACTGATTTAGCTTACCATTCATGTACCAGTATCACATTATTTTAATTAGTCAAGTTTTATGATATACCTTGGTACTCAAGGCTAACCCCCCTTTACAGCTTTTCTTTATTTTAGGGTTTTCCTTGATATTCTAGCCATTTTTAATATGATCTTTAGAATCCTATTGGCTAGGTTTTAAAAAAATAACTTATTTTGGATTGAGTTTCATTTATGATTTAATGTAAGGAGAATTGACAGATTTAAGATAAATTACATGTTCCTGTCCAAGAACATGGTACAGCTTTCCATTTGTCCAAGTCTTTTCTATCTTTTCAAGAGTTTTCTTCATATAAGTCTTGCACATTTCTTATTTAATCTCAAATATGTTAACTTTTTGTTATTGTTGCTTTGGTAAGTAAGATCTTTTCTTCTATATACTGACTGCTATTGATTTCTGTGTATCAGTTTCTATACCCTATTGCTGAATCCTACTCTTCCGTAAGTGATAGTTTTAAAATTTATTTTCTGGGGGTTTTCCAGGAATACAGTCACATCATTTGTAGATAGTGATAGTTTTAGTTCCTTTCCATTTCAATACCTGTAGTCTCCCTTCTTTCATTACAAGGTTCGGTCTTGCTGGTAGAGTAATAGTGGTCATAAGAATGAGCATCCTTGCTGTTTCTTACCTGGATTTCTAGAGCTTCTCGTGTTTCCCCATGAAGCACGATGTCAGCTTTTAAGTTGAGAGCTATATTTTATCATTGTAGGAAACTAGCTATTGATTCTTAATTTGAGTGTTTTATTAAAAATAGGTGACTTTGTGAAATGCCTTTTAAGTACCTGTGAAAGTGATTATTTGATTTTCTCTTATGTCTTTTAATATAAATGATCATTAATATTGCATTATGTTTGTTGCTTAGTACTATTGATTTCTCCATCAATATTGAAGTATCCTTGTATTCTTGGAATAAATGCTACTTCATCATGATGTACTGTACTGTTACTGTGCTGTTAGCTTTTGCTTCCTAATGTCTTATTTTATTTAATTCTAATTTTTTAAAGTTTATTTATTTTGAGAGACAGAGCATGCATGCTCACAAAGAGAATAAGAGAGAGAGAGGGAGGGAGAGAATCCCAAACAGGCTCCACATGTGGAGCCTGATGTGGGGCTCCATCCCATGACCCTGAGATCATGACCTGAGCCTTACCAAGAGTCAGACACTTAACTGACTGAGCCACCCAGACACCCCTCCTAATGGCTTATCTTAAAATGTTCATAAATAATCATGAGATGATCTGTACCTTTTTGTTTGTTTTGCATAATCTTTGTCAGGTCTTGATATCAGTATTATGGTTGCTTCATAAAAATAAATTCTAAATTTTTACTCTATGATGTGAAACAGCCTAAATAGCTCTGGAATTTTTAACTTTGATAGCTTCACAGAATTGCCCTGTGAAACCATCTAGAACTGATGTCTTTTTACGGGGTAGTTTTTGACAATTTCCTACACTTCTATGCAAATTGGTCTACTTAAACTTCTGAATTTTTCTGGGGTCAGATCTTAGAAAAGTATCCGTAGTATCTTACTTACATGGAATAAAGTAGTCTCCAGTAATCCTTTGAATTTCCCCTGTGGTTATTTTGTTTACACAGGTTTTCAGTCTTTCAGCCTCCTTTTTTGATGGAAAGGGTAGCATGTAGGCTAGTTAACAGTTAATCTGTTTTATATTTAAATAGATTAATTTTATTCTTTTTCACTTATTGACATAAACACGTAAGACTATAAACTTGCTTCTGGGAATTTTAGTTCAGAGTTTCCTAAGCTCAGACCTATTCACTTTTGGGGCCAGCTACTTTTTTGTGGCGGAGAGCCTGTGTCCTAGAGGTTTAGCAGAGTCCCTGATCTCTGTCCACTGGATTCCAGGAGCATCCCCAGCCCCAGCTGGGACAATCAAAAACATCTTTGGATGTTGCCAGAGATCCCCTTGTAGGGGGCAAAATTGTCCCAGGAGAAAACCCCTGCTTTAGCTGTGTATATTGTAAGTCATGGTGGCAAAGATTTCCTCACTTTTTCACTATGTGCAAATGTTTAAAAAATTTTTTAATATTTATTTTTCATTTTTGAGAGTGAGAGAGACAGAGAGACAGAGCATGAGCAGAGGAGGGGCAGAGAGGAGGGAGACACAGTACAAAGCAGGCTTCACACTGAGCTGGCTATGTGTAAAAATTTAAATTTGTATTTTCACGTGATCTAATTGTTATTTAAAATAAATTTTCAAATATAAATTCTGGGGATACCAGGGTGGGTCACTTGGTTCAGTGCCTGACTCGATTTTGGCTCAGGTCATGATCTCGGGGTTCATTGGCTTGAGCCCCCCATTGGCCTCTGCACTGCCAGTGTGGAGCTTACTTGGGATTCTCTCTCTCCCTCTCTCGCTGCCCTGCTTGCACTATTTCTCCCTCTCTCTGTAAATAAATAAATATTGAAAATAAAATCATACATACATTTAAAAACAAATAAAATATAAACTCTGAACAACTATGGTTGTTTTTGACAGACCTTATAAATATTCTAAAGTCTGTCCCTAATTTTACTGAAAGTGAAGAAAAGTTTGTGGTTTTATTATCCATTTTCTTTTCAGATGACTTGCTGGATTGTAGAGGAGAAGTGCTAAATTGATATAATCATTGCCATAGGAAATTCCTCATCTTTAGTATTTATTCAACACAGTCTAATCTAACCACTTTCAAAGTCTGTTAAATAGACTATTTCATTTAATTTTTTTTTTAATTTTTAAAAATTTTTAACATTTTTATTTATTATTGAAAGACAGAGAGAGACAGAACATGAGCATGGGAGGGGCAGAGAGAGACACACACAGAATCTGAAGAAGGCTCCAAGCTCTGAGCTGTCAGCACAGAGCCTGATTTGGGGCTTGAACTCACAAACCGCGAGATCATGACCTGAACCGAAGTTGGACACTTAACCAACTGAGCCACCCAGGCACACCTCATTTAATTCTTGCAACAATCCTATTTGGTAGGTATTATCTCCAGTTTCTAGGTGGGGAATGTCTCCAAATAACTTCCCAAAGATATCTGAAGTATAAGCCAGTAACTGAAGTATAAATATACCTTTAAAGGGCCTTTATTTCATGAAAATGGCTCTGTTTTGCAGGGGCAGAGGGACACCTAAGGTCATTTTTGGGTGAGCAAGGGAAGCATAAGGGAAAACCCTCTGCTGCCTGGTTGCTCCAGAGTGCTATGTGCCTGAAGCATGGTCACAGACTCGAGTGGTGATCCTTCCTGCCTCCTGTGGAACAGGTTTACTGGACAGGACAGAAAAGCACCAAAGAGTAGGACATTTGAAACAAAGAACAGCTTTACCCTTATGTCTTCCTTTATGGTGACACTGGACCCCCACAGAAGAAAATGCCCCTGGGGTGATAGCAGCTACCAAAGTGGACAGAGATAGAAAAGTGGACAGATACCAAGGGGGAACTAGATAAAAGAGATCAAGGGCATTTTGTCTTTATGCAGTAAATACCCTTTGTTTATCAAGCTTGAATTTGATAAAGACATTTAGGGGCTTAATAATTTTAACTGTTTCTAGTGTGTTAAGAGCCACATTTTGGAATAGCTAATAATCTTCACGTGTGTCTTCGTGTTGTATTAAAGGATTTGCTGGGAAGCTAAAACTAAATCTAGCCAGATTTCTTTTTCCTGGCTCTTAATTTCCCACTTTCAATACCCATAGATGTCCCAATAAAATAGCTTTTCAAGGTTAATGAGTAGTAAGTGACCAGTTTTTTCAAATCCTCTTAAAAAATGGTAAATGGGATCTCATGAAATGTCAGCATTAAAATAGAATGACAAAAGAGTATTTTCTAAAGAAAATGTTTCTGAATGGTTTCAGGGAATTTATGTTGATGCACACATTGAATTCCACTTGAATGGGATTTCATTTTGGAGTTTGTGATGAACACTTACAAAAATGTACATATTACCAGCAACCCAAGTTCAGCTGCCCGTCACTCAAAAAGCCAATAGTAAAAAGATAAGGTTTTTTTTCACGTTCCTAAGATCTTTATTTTTTTTTATTTTTAAAAGTTTATTGTCAAGCTGGCTTCCATATATGAGCACCCAGTGCTCATCCCCACAAGTGCCCTCCTCCATGCCCATCACCCCCCTTCCCCCTCCCCCCCACACCCATCAGTCCTCAGTTTGTTCTCAGCATTCAAGAGTCTCTCATGGTTTGCCTCTCTCCCTTTCCCCCACCATTTTCCCCTTTCTTCTCCCCCATGGTCCTCAGTTAAGTTCCTCCTAATCCTCCTGTACATGCAAACATATGGTATTTGTCCTTCTCTGCCTGACTTATTTCGCTCAGCATAACACCCTCAAGTTCCATCCATGTTGCTACGCATGGCCAGATTTCATTCTTTCTCACTGCCATGTAGTATTCCATTGTATAGATGAGCCACATCTTCTTGATCCATTCATCAGTTGATGGATACTTAGGCTCTTTCCATGTTTTGGCTATTGTTGAGAGTGCTGCTATGAACATTGGGGTACACGAGCCCCTATGCATCAGCACTCCTGTATTCCTTGGGTAAATTCCTAGCAGTGCTATTGCTGGATCATAGGGGAGTTCTACTGTTAATTTTGTGAGGAACCTCCACACTGTTTTCCAGAGGGGCTGCACCCATTTACATTCCCACCAACAGTGTAGGAGGGTGCCTGTTTCTCCACATCCTCGCCAGCATCTAGAGTCTCCTGATTTGTTCATTTTAGCCACTCTGACCGGCGTGAGGTAGTATCTCAATGTGGTTTTGATTTGTATTTCCCTGATGAGGAGAGATGCTGAGTATCATTTCATGTGTCTGTTGGCCAAAAAGATAAGTTTTGAGTGGAAAGGAACATGAACTTTATTGGAGACTAGCTACGTGGGGAGAAGGCAGACTCTTATCCAAACACCAACCTCGATTGGTGTTTGCCTGGCCCAAAGATTTTTAAGGAAACGTTAGGGCAGTTAGTCAATAAAAGAGGAGCGCAGTGGTCTCTTGATTGTGTGCTGACTGAAGAGTGGCAGCTACAGACTTTCTCACGGTGCTCAGAGGCTGGGTACTGGTGCCCCATGGTTGGCTCTGCAAGAGGGTTTGGTTCCAAGTCTCTCTGGGAAATAACGCATGATATCTAGGTATACAAAGAAAGGTTTAGTTAAGCAGTCACACAGGCTGAAGGTGCTTGCTACAACTTGAGGACTACTAGATTGTCTTAGAGGCAGTGCAGTCACTTCCTAAATTGAAAAGGTCTACAGGGTAAGGGAAAATTTTCTCCACTATTCTTATTTTTCAAGCATGCATTTGAAGAAATGGTCTTAAATGTACATGTATGGAGGATGAGCAAATTGCAAGAATTCCAAAGGGGAAGAGAGGAAAACGTTCTTCCAGCAAACCCCCTATTTTGCAGATGTCACTGAAACAGGTTTTTTCCACTTCTGAGAAGCTGGTTTTTGTGTTGTGTTGCCTTTACTTAATAATCTTTTCATTTACAAATTCTTAAATGAATCGATTTAGGAAATAATTGTGCCCTTTAGCATAGATTCAAAAGTGAGATTACTTCCTAACACTGATGCTGCACGCCACAGTGACAGGCTGGGTAGGGCTTAAAGGAAACAGCTCCATTTGAAACACCCTAAAAAACCTAACAGCACTGATGCATAGGAGCACATGTACCCCAATGTTCATAGCAGCACTCTCAACAATAGCCAAAACATGGAAAGAGCCTAAGTATCCATCAACTGATGAATGGATCAAGAAGATGTGGTTTATCTATACGATGGAATACTACATGGCAATGAGAAAGAATGAAATCTGGCCATGTGTAGCAACATGGATGGAACCTGAGGGTGTTATGCTGAGCGAAATAAGTCAGGCAGAGAAGGACAGATACCATNAATGGGGGGGCGGGGGGTGGGGAGTTGCACTCAAACCAGGTCCAGAAAATAGAGAGATAGAGAAATAGGTAGAGAAATAAATGAATGAATAAAGTTTTGGTCAAATAGTCTGAGAAACAAACATCTCATCAAAGACCACTGGCAGGATTTGCCAGTTTTACTCATTTTTTAAATGTCAGCATGAACATAACATAAAAGTCTTGATTTGCATTTCCCTGATTATTGGTGATTTTTGAAATCACATCTTGTTTATTGGATATAAGTGCATATAAAATATATTTAACACATTTAATGTTTAAATTTAAATCCTAAAATTGATCTTTTATATTCATTAAGCTACTCTTCAAAGAGTTAAATATTAAATTTGAATTTCTAACTGATTAAATATGTCTCAGTAAAGAAAAACCCCAAACTTTCCCTATCCTATGCTCAGAAAATTGGTTTCTTATCATTCCTGTTAATATTTTGTTTGGTTCTTGAATTTAAGTTTTATACCTTCTGAAGTAGGCTTTCTGTGTACAGTGTGTGTTATGGGAAGAACTGTATCCTCCCAAAATTCACATATTCAGCTCCTAACCCTCAGTATCTAAGAACGTGACTGTATTTAGACAAAGGACCCTGAAAAAAAGTAATTAAAGTTAAACAAGGATGTATGGGTGAGCCCTCCTCCAGTGTAAGTTCTGTCCTTATTACGGGAACCTTGGGCATATCAGGAGACACCAAGGATAATTGTGCACAGAAGAACAATCATGTGAGGACACAACCAGGAGGCACTCATCTGCAAGCCAAGGAAAGAGATCTCAGGAGAAACCAAGCTTGCCCACACCTTGATCTTGAACTTCTAGACTCCAGAACTGTGAGAAAAATGTCTGTTGTTGAAGCTGCCCAGTCTGTGGTATTTGCAGTGGCAGCCCTGGAAGATGAATCCAGTGTAAGGTATAGAGTTTACTTTGTTTTAATATGGAAAAGCTTTTGGTTTCTAGTTCTATTTACTGAATAGTCCCGCGTTTCCTCACTGATCTATCATGACTCTTTGGTCATATACCACAATTCATATAAATGTGGACCTGTTTCTAGCCACTTTATTCTATTTATTACATTGATCAGTCTATCCCTGTGAGAGGGCTGTGCTTTCTTACTTGCTACAGCTTCACCATAAGTCGTGATGGCTGGTAGAGAAAGGCCTTCTCCCTTTTCTTCGTCTTTAGAAGGACTTGGCTATGTTTGATTACTTGCATGCTGCTATGAAGGTAAGAATCAGCTTGCCAAGTGTCACTAGAAATAATATTGGGATTTTAATTGTATGTGTGTTAAATTTGTAGAACCACAGAGAAGTAATATTTTGTAATTAAAGAATGATCTCATTTGAAAGGTACCACTTGCTTTTTGTATGATGAACTGCAATTCCAGTTATGCCCACGTGATGGCACCACAAAGTGAAAAATCGGATTTTCACAGTTGGATAGGAGATCTCAGTGTAAATCTTTTAGTAAATACTAGAATGTTTTGGAGGGTAGACCTGAAATGCATATGGAATGTTCAGTAGTCTGTCAAATGCTGATGCATATTTGCTAAAAATAGAATACAATAAAATCAACCAAAGAGTTGAAATAATAATGGAAGATATCCTAACCACCTGTTGTTCACAGTCCTTTTCTCTTAGAAGGCCATAAACAATTTGAGTTTAAAAGTTCATTATCAACCAATAAAATAAAGATATGGTGTCAAATTAGCTCTGGAAGTTAGGTGATCTTCTCTAACCAGCAAGCCTGCGACAGGCTAGTGAATAGGTTTGCATAAACCTGGAGAGCAAAGGTCACCCCTCAGCTTATGAATGAAGGGGAAGATTACATAATTCTTCATTTCCACCCCACCCTTTTTCCAGCCCTGATCATTTGGGGAGTAAAGTCTACTTTCACTTATGAGAAACATGCCTGTGCTTGCCCTGGACTGCTTAAAGAACCACAAAGACTTTCCCATCCTCCTCTGTAAGGCCAGTGAAGCCTCCTTTCTACATTAGGTGGGGAGTGTTTGACACAGAAGGCCTCTGGAAATCCTTGTTTAACTGACACCACGCATACCTAAACGTGATAGTGGATTGGAGTAAACCCTTTTTCTGAATACATTCCAGAGGTTCATTAACCTGGTACTGGAAAGAGCCACTGGCATTTAGTATCAAAAGACAGTTTACTGCATCTTGTTAACCTTAGAGTAAAAGATCTGTCTACTGCTAATGAACAGAACTTGGATGGTCTACTAACATATGCATAGAACAGTTAGCTAAACCCCAGTTTACGTGTGTATAAAATGAGAATAACAATATTTTCCACTCTAGATTGTTGTAGGATTACATAAGGCATTTCAAAATACTATACATGATGCCTTGGATGTTAGTGCTCAATAAATGTTCCACCGTTAGCAGGAGAGCAAGGTAAAGAGGTGTTCCTAGGTCAGCAAAAGTGAATAGCAAAATCCGGGAATAGGAATCTAAGCCATGTTGGAGCTCATTAGTCTGTGTTCCCCCCTCCCACCTACCAGTTCCTGTGTGTGCCCCGGGGAGAGGCCTTGCATTCTCTCCCAGCACTGGGCAGCCCTGTGACTTAATAAGCCACTTAAAGGACGCATTGCGCAAAAGCCCTTCCGAATAAGAAGTGATAGATGACTTCGATTGTAAACCATAATTAGCACCACCACATATGCTTATAACACCCCTAACTGCAGTGTTATTTATGACAGCCAAGGTATGAAAATAACCTGTGTCCCTCAACGGATGAATAAAGAACATATGGTGTGTGTATGCAATGGAATATTATTCAGCCCAGAAAACAAAGGAAATCCTCTCATTTTGTAGCTACGTTGATGAAACTGGAGGTTATTATGCTAATTGAATAAGCCAGAGAAAGAAGACAAATACTGCCTGGTATCACTTACATGGAATCTAAGAAAAATTCTAACTCAGAAACAGAGAGTGAAATCATGGTTGTCAGGGGAAATGGGACAGGTTGATAACAGGGTCAAACTTTCAGTTATCAGATGAATAATATTATGTATTATATATCAGATGTATAATAAAGTGACTATAGTTGACAGTACTGTAGCATATAATTGAAATTTTGCTAAGAGAATAAATCTTGAGTTCTGTCCAAAAAACAAAGTGAATATCCGAGGTGATAGATTTGTTCCTCAGTTTTAAACATGTTGCAGTTTGTCAGTTATACCTCAGTGAAGCATAAAAAATGTAGAATATAATGTAATCACCAAATACTCTTGCTCCTATAAAACTGCAATGCCAGGACGAGTTATTGCATTTATGTGGAGCCACTCAGATGTTTCTGAATTTGTTTTGTTAGCCCAGGGTGGCTTATGATGACGTCTTAAACAAGGGAGAAATACTTGAGGCAGTCTCTACCCATCGCTGAGCAGACCAGCCAGTATGGTCAGCCATATACCTGCTCCGATTTTGCTGGCCCTAAGTGTGATGGTTTCTCATGATCAGTTGCACAGAAGTCTTGTTTACAACAATGAAAGTGATACCTTGACATGTATATGAGAATGGTTGTGAGAAAGAGAAAGGCACATGGCCAAACCATGTAGATGTCAGTCTTCTCTAGGGTTTTAATTGTAAACATTTCCTCCTAGAGCATACCATCCCTTAACCTCTGACTTTTTTTTTTTTTTCTTACTGGGGATATACATGTGAAACATGAGCAAAGCAAGACACCGGGTCAGATTTTAAGTACAGATTGTAGTCAGTCATATGCTTTTGGAGCTGGAAAAGGAGTTCAGTGTGAAATGAACTCAACTTCGATTTACAAACGTGGCCTGTGTCTTAAAAGGAGAATGAGAAGGGGGCGGGGGAAGTGGTATGTGCAGGCTCAGTAGAATCAGAAAAGTGAAAACTTAGAAAAAGCAGGAAGGTTGGGGTAGGGGAGGTTGGTCCATGTCCGACCATCTGTTTTTATTAACTGGCCCTCTTTGAAGTTAGGCACTTACCTTCTCACAGAGACTAAGAGACAGGCTCTATCTTGAGGGGTTGGCTGGAACAAATAGTACTTTTGGGGGCAGCATTGAGTTTTCTCAGACAGGTCTTTGTTGGGTGGAGGGAGGTGGGAGGGTTGGCCTCAGGTGCCGTCCTGAGCTATTTGAAACTATGTTAGGATTTGTTCAGGTCTCTGTAGACCAAGTTTGAGGCCTCGTTGAGAAAGGATTCAGATGAGCCTGGCTAGAGTTTGGTCAAGAATAAAATCTTGGTCATATTAATAATAGTGTTATTGATGGAAAATCTGATTCCACTACCTCCATCTACCAACTGGACAATGTTGGTACTTCTTGATGACTTACTGTCAATAAGTTGGCTTTGGAACTGCCTCAGGTTCTCAAAAGAATTTGGGAGGCACCTGAAGAAATATCTCTCTCTCTCCTGAGGGAACTGTTTGTCTCATCTCTGTCCTTCTCCCGTTAAATAATCTTCAAGAACATGAATGGCCCCTTGTGTGTCTTCTGCCCAGCATCATCCCCCTTCTCCATGTCCAAACCTCATGGTATCCTCTGGTAAACCATGCATCAGTGTGGGCAGAGAAGTGGTTCACCTCCTTCATTAGCTCCAGGAGCTGGGAGACGTGAGAGCCTGGCCTGACCCACCAGAACAGCGCACACCTCTAGCCAAACAGCTGTTTCAGGGATTGACCTGAAACCTCACTCTGGCAGACCAGTGGGTGATTCTGGGGCTTGTGGAAATGTGGAGAAGGAAGCACTGTTGCCAGTATCCTGCCGGCTGTAAATCTCGCAAGGCTGGACCCGCAGTGATCCCCCCTGGACGTAGCCTATAGAGGAAAGGGAGCCAGCGGGGGAACAGACAGGCCAACACTGACGACATTTCTTAAGCCACTTCACCCAGCCCCTTTGCATTTGATTTATTTAGCTTTGTTTTAGTCAGTCTTGAAGTCTTTCAGATATTAAAGAAAGTGTGTAAATGACTATAATGAGCATCTGTGGACCCACCAGGCAGTTTGAGATATAAACGGTTATTAATGGAATTAACCTCATTTTCAATCCTGCATGTCTGTACATGTTTTGTGTAAGCCAGTTTGAGTTGTGGCTGTGTCCCTTACGGCAGTGGAGTTCCAACACGTATCCCATAAAGGCTGTCCTAAGACAATCTAAAAGTGCAGTGCAAAAATAAAAATAGCAAGTTTGATAACAGTCAACAGTTTTCATTGCAAGCACATGATGGATCCTACTGAAGCTCTTGTTGCATCTTTTTTTTTTTTTTATCAAGACTTTAGTTTTTTAGAGCAGTTTTAGGTTCACAACAAAATTGAATGGAAGGTACTGAGATTTCCCATATAGTCCCTGCCCCCACAAATGTAGCCCCCCCCCCCAAGTGTCAACACCCCCCAGCAGGGTGCTGCACTTGTTACTGTTGATGAACCTCCACTGTCACATCATTATCACCCTGAGTCCGTGTTTACATTACAGTTCGCTCTTGGTGTTGTATATTCTGTGAGTTTGGACAAATGTATGGTGTCATTTATCCATCACTATGGTATCATACACAGTATCTTTTACTGCCCTGCAGACGCCTCTGTCATCTGCTTATTCATAGCTTTGCCCTTCCCCAACCCCTAACAACCACTGATGTTTTTACTGTTTCCATAGTTTTGCCTTTTCCAGAATGCCATATAGTTGGAATCATATAGTATGTAGCTTTTTTAGATTGGCTTCCCCTTACTAATTAATGTGCATTTTAGATTCCTCTATACATGCTTATGTCTTGATAGCACTGAATAATATTTCATTGTGTGGAGGTACCACAGCTTATCCTTGGCCACTGAAGGACATCTCAGTTGCTTCTAAGTTTTGGAAATTATGAATAAAGCTGCTTGTGCAGGTTTTGTTTTGACACAGGTTTTTAGTTGTTTTGAGTAAATACCAAGGAACACGATTGCTGGATCATATGGTAAGAGTATATTATTTTGGTGAGAAGCTGCAAAGATTTTGCACTGTCTGTGAGCCTAAGCACAGAAGGTTCTGGTGAGCCTGGCCCTCATACTCTCATGCCCTTGGTTTGTCTGGACAATATGCTGCCAGGATACTTGAAGGCCATTTTTACTCTCACAGAAATGCTCTTCTTTGACCTACCTCTACGGACCATACTTAGAAGCGGAAAATACAAAGCACCCCTTGGCTTTGATCTTGTCTCTCCTGGACATGCATGTCTGATCCATGTTAGGGCCCCACCAGCCACCTGACAAGAAGTAGCACTTTTTAGACTGTGGTCCCGCTAACACTCCAGCCCACCCAAATGGCTTTGTCTGCAGTCAGAGGTGCTGGTGTGTTCCACAGCTAGGGATGCGTACATAGGTGGTAAAACTATTTTTAAAAAGGCAGACTGATTAATAGAAAAATGTGGACCATTTGTATTCTGGAGATGAGGGAGGATAATGTCACAGGGTAGGGCAAATTGGGGCTTCCAAAATAGTGGTGATTTTCACTTTTTCTACCCAAGTGTTAATACGTTGGTGCTCCTTAAAATATGTGTGTGTGTGTATGTGTGTGTGTATATAAACATATATACAAACGTTTTTATGCTTGTGTATAAATAGGGAATATAGACATATGTGAATATGCATATACATGTATGTTTTATTAACTCTGGTGTGTGTTTGTTTAACACCAAAAGCATTGTTGCTTTGGCTCAAAGGTTATTCTCTCAGATTCGTCCCTATTGCTTTCATTTATTCACTCAGTAAACATTTATTGACCTCCTTCACATGGCATGGTAGACACAGCTAGAAAAAGGGCAGTGAATGAGACAGGGTCCCTGTTCTTATTAAATTAACACTCATAAGGTAAGGGAATAAAAGTATAAACAGATCTGTATGTATAAAAGTGTTAGTACTACAGGCTCTGATGAAAATAAATGGTATGGTGTGAGAGCCAGTGAGAATGAGGCGAGGGTGTGGGAGGGGGCGGGAGGCAGTGTAGGGTGGACGTTAGAGTGAGATGGTCCAACAAGCATCCCTGAGGAGGAGGCATTTATGAGGACGCCTGAAGGAGGGGTGTGTAGGCATGGGAAGATCTGGGAGAATAAAATCGAGTTAAAAGGAGCAAGTAATGCAGCGCCTTTAGCAGGAACTGGAAGAGTTGGAGAGTTAGAGAAAAGACCCTTGTGTCTGGGGCTGAGTGAGAGCGAGGAGACTAGAGGAGACCACAGCAGGCAGGGGCTAGACCTTGAAAAGCCTTACTGCCTGTGGTAGGGGTTGGGATTCAACTCTCAGACTGTAGGGAACCACTCAAGTATCTTATGCAGGGGGATGAGGTGGGATTTATATTTGAGAAGTAACACTCCATCACTTTTAAGATACAGTACTATAGGATGACCACATTAGGAGGAAGAAGACCAGTAAATTGCTCAGGCAAGAGATGATGAGGTCTGGAATAAAAACATACCCTTGCATATACAGAGTGCTGGGTGGACTCTATACAGAATAACGCTAAGTCATAACAGCTAAACATAAGATACAGAATACTCTATACAGATACTCTATACAGAATAACACTAAGTCATAACAGCTAAACATAAGATCATTTTCGTCATTCTCCATGATAGTAACAAGGGTCATTATGCTCAGGGCCCATTGTGGGCACATCTCCTATGAAATGTACAGAAAAAAATATTCTTTGTTTTGAGTTTTTGTTTTTGAGAGAGAGAGTGAGTAGGGGAGGGGCAGAGAGAGAAGGCGAAAGAATCCCAAGTGAGCTCCATGCTGTCAGCACAGAGCCTGTTGTGGGGCTCGAATCCACAAATCTTGAGACCATGACCTGAGCCAAAATCAAGAGTGGGATGCTTAACTGACTGAGCCATCCAGGCAGTTCCAGAATAAAGATTCTTAATCATGGACTTCCTGATCTTACACCTCAATCTCTCTTTTTTATACCTCCTCTATTACTTTCTAAGAACCCTCATACTTCCTTAGAACCCAAGCAAAAGCTCTCCTCCAACACCCAAACTTACTGGCCCCCACCAGCAGGGCCACCACCTCTATTCTGAAATATTCTGAAATAAAGAGGGATTCAACTATGTGCCATTTGGAATACAGCAGATTTTAATCTGGGACTTCTCAGAATTTGGTTACATAATTGAAGAGTAGAAGGGTAGTTCATAATACTAGACCTTTTGTACTTTTAACATAGGTTAAAAGCACCAGCTCCAGATTCAAGTCACATGGTCTGAGTTTGAAATCAGACTCTGGCACAAGCTCTGTGATAGTCAATAGGTCATTCGATCCCTCAACTCCTCAGTTTCCTCTCCTTCAAACTAGTGCATGAAACCCATCTTTATGCTTGTTGTGAAAATTAAAAAAGAAAACCCATATAAAAGCCCAGAGAGCACTGGGACACATGTTCAAGTGTGCAATAGATGTGAGCTATTAGTGCCATTGTGGCCAGCATACAAATTCCTAGGTAGTTTTAATAACATGTATTTCTCCAACGAACTTTGGATCACTTTCCAGATTTTTTTTCTTATAACGTTATCTCTCAAGTTTCATTTTTATAATGAAGAAAACTGAAGGGGCACCTCGTGGCTTAGTCATTTAAGTGTCCGACTCTTGGTTTTGGCCCAGGTCATGATCTCATGGTTTTCTGAGTTCAAGCCCCACATTGGGCTCTGTGCTGACAATGCAAACCCTGCTTGGGATCCTTTTTCTCCCTTGCTCTGCTTCACCTCCCCTAGCACTGTCTGTCTGTCTTTTTTTTTTTTTTTAATAATTTATTATCAAGTCGGTTTCCATATAACACTCAGTGCTCATCCCCACAAGTGCCCTCCTCTGTGCCCATCAACCCCCTTCCCCTCACCCCTATAGCCCTCAGTTTGTTCTCAGCGTTCAGGAGTCTCTCTTGGTTTGCCTCCCTCCTCTCCCCAACTATTTTCCCCTTCTTCTCCTGCATCATCCTCCGTTACCTTCCTCCTAATCCTCCTATATGTGCAAACATATGGTATCTGTCCTTCTCTGCCTGACTTATTTCACTTAGCATAACACCCTCAGGTGCCATCCATGTTGCTACACATGGCCAGATTTCATTCTTTCTCATTGCCATGTAGTATTCCATCGTATAGATAAACCACATCTTCTTGATCCATTTGTCCGTTGGTGGACACTTAGGCTCCTTCCATGTTTTGGCTATTGTGGAGAGTGCTGCTATGAACATTGGGGTACATGTGCTCCTATGCATCAGCACTCCTGTATCCCTTGGGTAAATTCCTAGGAGTGCTATTGCTGGGTCATAGGGGTGTTCTATTGTTAATTTTGTGATGAACCTCCACACTGTTTTCCAGAGGGGCTGCGCCAGCGTACATTCCCACCAACAGTATATGAGGGTGCTCATTTCTCTACATCCTCACCAGCATCTATAGTCTCCTGATTTGCTCATTTTAGCCACTCTGACTGGCGTGAGGTGGTATCTCAGTGTGGTTTTGATTTTGATTTCCCTGATGAGGAGGGACGCTGGGCATCATTTCATGTGTCTGTTGGCCATCTGGATATACTCTTTGGAGAAGTGTCTGTTCATATTTTCTGCCCATTTCTTCACTGGATTAGTTGTTTTTTGGGTGTGGACTTTGGTGAGTTTCGTATAGATTTTGGATACCAGCCCTTTATCAGATATGTCATTTGCAACTATCTTTTCCCATTCTGTCAGTTGCCTATTAGTTTTACTGATTGTTTCCTTTGCCGCGCAGAAGCTTTTTATCTTGATAAGGTCCCAATAGTTCATTTTTTCTCTTGATTCCCTTGCTTTTGAGCATGTGTCCAGTTAAGAAATTGCTGCGGTTGAGGTCAAGGGGATTGTTTCCTGCTTTCTCCTCTAGTATTTTGATGGTTTCCTATCTGACGTTCAGGTCCTTTATCCATTTTGAGTTATTTTTGTGTATGGTGTGAGAAAATGATCTAGTTTCATTCTTCTGCATGTTGCTGTCCAGTTCTCCCAGCACCATCTGTTAAAGAGGCTGTCTTTTTTCCATTGGATATTCTTTCCTGTTTTGGCAAAGATTAATTGGCTGTACATTTGTGGGTCCAATTCTGAGTTCTCTGTTCTTTTCCATTGGTCTATGTGTCTGTTTTTGTTCCAGTTCCATACTGTCTTGATGATGACAGCTTTGTAGTAGAGCTAAAGTCTGGGATGGTGATACCTCCTGTTCTGGTTTTCTTCTTCAATATTACTTTGGCTCTTTGGAGTCTTTTGTGGTTCCATACAAATTTTAGGATAGTTTGTTCTAGTTGTGACAAGAATGCTGGTGCGATTTTGACTGGGGTTGCATTGAATGTGTAGATTGCTTTGGGTAGTAATGATATTTTAACTATATTCTTCCAACACATGAGCATGGAACGTTTTTCCATTTCTTTGTGTCTTCTTCAATTTCCTTCATAAGTTTTCTATAGTTTTAATCATACAGATCTCTCATATCCATGGTTAGGCTTATTCCTAGGTATTTGTGTGTGTGTGTGTGTGTGTGCAAATGTGAATGGGATCAGTTTCTTGATTTCTCTTTCTGTTGCTTCATTGTTGGTGTATAAAAATGCAACCGATTTCTGTACGTTGATTTTGTACCCTGCAACTTGGCTGAATTCTTGGATCAGTTCTAGTAGGCTTCTGGTGGAGTCTGTCGGGTTTTCGATGTAGAGTATCATGTCATCTGCGAAGAGTGAAAGTTTGACTTCCTCTTTGCCAATTCTGATGCCTTTGATTTCCTTTTGTTGTCTGATGGCTGATGCTAGGACTTCCAGCACTATGTTAAACAACAGTGGTGACAGTGGACATCCCTGTCGTGTTCTTGATTTTAGGGGGAAAGCTCTCGGTTTTTCCCCGTTGAGGATGATGTTAGCTGAGGGCTTCTCATAGATGGCTTTTATGATGTTTAAGTAAGTTCCTTCTATCCCGACGTTCTTGAGGGTCTTTACTAAGAAGAGATGCTGTATTTTGTCAAATGCTTTTTCTGCATTTATCGACAGGATCATATGGTTTTTTATCTTTTCTTTTGTTAATTTGATGTATCACGTGATTGATTTGANGGACAGAGATGCCTGCCTGGTGATCAGAAAGAATCTCGGGGCTCTCTCTGTCTCTCACCGACACTGTCCATCCTTCAGGGACCCCTGGACCTGCTGGAGCCAGCCTCCGGCAAGTCTGGAACTTTTCCTTCGATTTCTATTTTTTGTNCTATATGTTATCCTATTTTTCACTAAGAACATTCTGTTATTTCCTCAGTCGGAATAATTCTACTTTTGTTGTCACAAAAGGCCTCCCATTGTAAGAAATTCCTTTCTCTGACTTCATCTTGTTGCTGAACCTTTAAATAAAGACACAAAAACAGACAGGACAGAGATGCCTGCCTGGTGATCAGAAAGAATCTCGGGGCTCTCTCTGTCTCTCACCGACACTGTCCATCCTTCAGGGACCCCTGGACCTGCTGGAGCCAGCCTCCGGCAAGTCTGGAACTTTTCCTTCGATTTCTATTTTTTGTAATAGTTTGAGGAGAATGGGTATTAATTCTGTTTTAAATGTCTGGTAGAATTCCCTTGGTAAGACATCTGGCCCAGGGCTCTTACTTGTTGGGAGATTTTTGATAACTGATTCGATTTCTTCACTAGTTATGAGTCTGTTCAGATTTTCTATCTCTTTCCGTGTGAATTTTGGTAAAGAGTGTGTGTTTAGGAATTTGTCCCTTTCTTCTAAGTTGTCCAATTTGTTGGCATATAATTTTTCATAGTATTCCCTGATAATTGCTTGTATTTCTGAGGGGTTAGTTGTAATCAGTCCATTTTCATTCATGATTTTGTCTATTTGAGTGCTCCCTCTTTTCTTTTTGGGAAC
This sequence comes from Crocuta crocuta, assembly GCF_008692635.1. Classification (NCBI taxonomy): domain Eukaryota; kingdom Metazoa; phylum Chordata; class Mammalia; order Carnivora; family Hyaenidae; genus Crocuta; species Crocuta crocuta. The sequence continues at coordinate 3,300,345 of NW_027551575.1, read as the reverse complement.
CCTGGCTAGAGGTTTGTCAATTTTGTTTACTTTTTCAAAAAACCAGCTCTTGGTTTCATTGATCTGTTCAACTGTTTCTTTGGTTTCTATATTGCTTATTTCTGCCCTGATTTTTATTTCTCTTCTCCTACTAGGTTTGGGGTGCTTTTGTTGCTCTCCCTCTAGTTGCTTTAGGTGCGCTGTTAGATTTTGTACTTGCACTTTTTCTAATTTCTTGAAATAGGCCTGGAGTGCAATGTACTTTCCCCTTAGGACTGCTTTAGTCGGATCCCATAGAGTTTGGATTGATGTATTTTCATTTTCATTTGTTTCCATATATTTTTTAATTTCTTCTCTAATTGCCTGATTGGGCCATTCATTCTTTAGTAGGGTGTTCTTTAACATCCATGTTTTTGGAGGTTTTCCAGACTTTTTCCTGTGATTGATTTCAAGTTTCATAGCATTGTGATCTGAAAGTGTGCATGGTATGATCTCAATTCTTTTATATTTATTGAGGGCTGCTTTACGTCCCAGTATGTGATCTATCTTGGAATATGTGCCATGCGCACTTGAGAAAAATGTGAATTCCATGGCCTCAGNCTATCTAGTTGATCTATCCATTGCTGTAAGCGGAGTATTAAAGTCCCCTGCTATTAGCACATTCTTATCCATAAGAGTGTTTCTCTTTGTGATTGTTTTATATATTTAGGTACTCCCATATTTGTTGTAGACATTTATAATTGTTAGCTCCTCCTGATGGATAGACCTGTAATTATTATATAATGCCCTCCTTCATCTCTTTTTACTGTCTTTACTTTAAATTCCAGTTTGTCTGATATAAGTATAGCTACTCCAGCTTTCTTTTGACTTCCAGAAGCATGAAAAATATTTCTCCATCCCCTTACTTTCAATCTGAAGGTGTCCTCAGGTCTAAAATGAGTTTCTTGTAGAAAGCAAATAGATGGATTTTGTTTTTTTATCCATTTTGCTACCCTATGTCTCTTGATTGGGGCATTCAGCCCATTTACATTCAGTGTTATTATTGAAAAATATGGATTTAGAGTCATCGTGTCCTTTGTGGGGTTCATGCTTGTGGTGATGTCACTGGTATCTTCCGTTCCTTGCAACATTTCCCTCATAGAGTCCCCCTCAGGATTTCTTGTCGGGCTGGTTTAGTGGTGATGAATTCTTTCAGTTTTTGTTTATTTGGAAAGACTTTTATCTCTCCTTCTATTCTGAATGACAGGCTTGCTGGATAGAGGATTCTTGTCTTCATATTTTTTCTGTTCATCACATTGAAGATTTTCTGCCATTCCTTTCTGGCCTGCCAAATTTCAATAGATAGGTCTGTCACCACTCTGATAGGTTTCCCTTGGTATGTTAGGGCCCTTTTCTCCCTAGCTGCATTCAGAATTCTCTCTTTGTCCTTATATTTTGCCTGTTTCATTATGATATATCATGCAGAAGATTGAGTCAAGTTACATCTGGGGGGAGTTCTCTGTGCCTCTTGAATTTCAACGTCTGTTTTTCCAGATTGGGGAAGTTCTCTGCTATAATTTGTTCAAGGAATCCTTCAGCGCCTTTACCTCATTCTTCCTCTTCTGGAATTCCTATGATACAGATATTTTCGTTTGATTGTATCACTCAGCTCTCAAACTCTCCTTTTGTGTTCCTGGATCAATTTATCTCTCTTTTTCTCAGCTTCCTTTTTTTCTAGAATTGTGTCTTCTAAATCATTTATTCTCCTTTCNGATGAATGGATCAAGAAGATGTGGTTTATCTATACCATGGAATACTACATGGCAATGAGAAACAGTGAAATCTGGCCATGTGTAGCAACATGGATGGACCTTGAGGGTGTTATGCTGAGCGAAATAAGTCAGGCAGAGAAGGACAAATATCATATGTTTGCACGTATAGGAGGATTAGGAGGAACTTGACGGAGGAACAAGGGGGAGAAGAAGGGCGGAAATGGTGGGGGAAAGGGAGAGAAGCAAACCATGACAGACTCTTGAATGCTGATAAAAACTGAGGACTGATGGATGTGGGGGGAGGGGGGATGGGCATGGAGGAGGACACTTGTGGGAATGAGCACTGAGTGTTATGTGGAAACTAATTTGACAATAAACTATTAAAAAATAATGTAGAGTTCTAAATATATCTGTCAAATCCATCTGGTCCAATGTGTCATTCAAGTCTACTGTTTCTTTAGTGATTTTCTATCTAGTTGATCTATCCATTGCTGTAAGCGGAGTATTCAAGTCCCCTGCTATTAGCACATTCTTATCCATAAGAGTGTTTCTCTTTGTGATTGTTTTATATATTTAGGTACTCCCATATTTGTTGTAGACATTTATAATTGTTAGCTCCTCCTGATGGATAGACCTGTAATTATTATATAATGCCCTCCTTCATCTCTTTTTACTGTCTTTACTTTAAATTCCAGTTTGTCTGATATAAGTATAGCTACTCCAGCTTTCTTTTGACTTCCAGAAGCATGATAAATATTTCTCCATCCCCTTACTTTCAATCTGAAGGTGTCCTCAGGTCTAAAATGAGTTTCTTGTAGAAAGCAAATAGATGGATTTTGTTTTTTTATCCATTTTGCTACCCTATGTCTCTTGATTGGGGCATTTAGTCCATTTACATTCAGTGTTATTATTGAAAAATATGGATTTAGAGTCATCGTGTCCTTTGTGGGGTTCATGCTTGTGGTGATGTCACTGGTATCTTCCGTTCCTTGCAACATTTCCCTCATAGAGTCCCCCTCAGGATTTCTTGTCGGGCTGGTTTAGTGGTGATGAATTCTTTCAGTTTTTGTTTATTTGGAAAGACTTTTATCTCTCCTTCTATTCTGAATGACAGGCTTGCTGGATAGAGGATTCTTGTCTTCATATTTTTTCTGTTCATCACATTGAAGATTTTCTGCCATTCCTTTCTGGCCTGCCAAATTTCAATAGATAGGTCTGTCACCACTCTGATAGGTTTCCCTTGGTATGTTAGGGCCCTTTTCTCCCTAGCTGCATTCAGAATTCTCTCTTTGTCCTTATATTTTGCCTGTTTCATTATGATATATCATGCAGAAGATTGAGTCAAGTTACATCTGGGGGGAGTTCTCTGTGCCTCTTGAATTTCAACGTCTGTTTTTCCAGATTGGGGAAGTTCTCTGCTATAATTTGTTCAAGGAATCCTTCAGCGCCTTTACCTCATTCTTCCTCTTCTGGAATTCCTATGATACAGATATTTTCGTTTGATTGTATCACTCAGCTCTCAAACTCTCCTTTTGTGTTCCTGGATCAATTTATCTCTCTTTTTCTCAGCTTCCTTTTTTTCTAGAATTGTGTCTTCTAAATCATTTATTCTCCTTTCTGCCTCTTCAGTGCATGCATTGGATGCCTCCATTTTATTATGGATCTCATTTAGAGCATGTTTTTAATGCATCACAAGTATTTTTAAGCTTCATAGTCTTTGTAGCAATAGTTTCTCTGATGTTTTCCATGCCTTTTTCAAGCCCAGTGATTAATTTTATGACTATTGTTCTAAATTCTTGTTCAGTTATGTTGCTTATATCTGTTTTGAGCAGTTCTTTAGCTGTCATTTCTTCCTGGAATTTCTTTGGAGGAGAGTTCTTCTGCTTTGTCATTTTGGTTAGTTTTATATGTCTTGTTAGTTTTAAAAGCTTGTTATGCACTCTGCACCTGTGAGTGCTGCTATGCCAAAGAAAGCTTTTTGGCTGTCCAGGGCCTGTCTGTTCAGGATGTATTATTTGAATGGTGTCTCTTGGTCTCTCTTGTTGAGACCTTGGTTATTTTATTTCCCTACTTATAGTGGTATTTGGGACTCTCCACTGTGTGTACTTTGGCTTGTTTCTTGAGGTAAAGAAAACAGATAGACAAACACACAGGGAACAAAGGCATACAAATGCACAGACAGATCCAACAAACACACAAACCAAAAGGGAAAAAGAAAAAGAAAAAAAGAAAGGGACAAAAAAAAAGAGGAAGGGGGGAAGACATAATAAAAATAAAAATACATAAAAAAGAAAAAAGAAAAAACCCAATAGACAAAGGATAGCATAAAGCATAGAACCAGAATTCCCAGTTACAAATAAAGAGCAGGGTGTATGCAGTGCTGATGGAAGAGCATATACAGAGAGAAATGACAGGGCGGGGAGGAAGTGAAATTGGAAATGAGATGAGCAGGCAGAGAGACTAAGAAGCTTAATTCAGAGAGAGAAAGAGGGAAATATGGTTAGAGGCGAGGCGAAAGAAATGACGATAATGCTNAAAAAAAAAAAAAAAAAAAAAAAAAAAAGGCAGCTCTCTTGTGGGGATGGGCGTGGTTTGGTGTAGGCGGGGTTTTAGCCTCCAGTGCGTCCAGTGGGCCACTCACTGAGGTCCTGCCTTTGTGGTTGTGGGGAGAAAAGTGGCAGCACCCCAGTCCCTTCTCAAACCAAGCGTTGCAACTCACTCTTTTGGGTCCCATCTCCCTGTGCCTTGGGCATAGCCAAGGTGGGCCGTGTTCTATGTCCCAAGCTAGGCCTTTTTTCCAGATCTCAGTCCACGCGCCCCATTGATATAGCTGGAGATATAAACTCTCAGATGAGTCCCTCCAAGCTGTTTCAAGCCTCTCTCCTCCCCACTGGGAATCGAGCCCAATCAGAAGCACAAAGGTGCAGCTTCAGGCTCCGCTGGGTCCCCTCCAGGTCAAGCTGGTGAGTGAGGAGCAGTTTCTCCCCGGTTGCCTGGGACAAGGGCATCCCACCTAGGGTCAGCTGGACATCAGGAAACTGGATCCCTCTGTGTCCCGAGCCGAGGTTTTTCTCTTCTCCAGCGATTGGAACAGTGTCTTGAGCAGTTTCGGCCGCTCTTTCTTTTTTCCCCTAGAGTTAACCCCAGTTCCCCACAAAGGGGGATTGCCCCCTCCCTCTGTGTCTCTGGTCCTTGCCCGTTTTTATCTTTTCCAGTTTGCACTCGCTATAAGGTTTTCTCAGTAGACTCTGTCTCCTTTCCCACCCAAACTTGTGGATTCTCTAAGGGTTCCTATGGCTTCAGGCCTCCTCTGTTTGAGAGATGGGGGTGAGTGAAATGTACAGAGCTCCATGCTTCTCCATCTTGCCCTGCATTCCTGTCTTTCTTTAAATAAATAGATAAACTTTAAAAAGAACAGAGACTAATGAGTTCAGTGGATGATTCAAGATCATACAGCAGGTGGGGCGCCTCGGTGGCTCAGTCGGTTAAGCGTCCGACTTGAGCTAAGGTCATGATCTTACCATTTGTGGGTTTGAGCCCTGCGTTGGGCTCTATGCTGGCAGCTCAGAGCCTGGAGCCTGCNTACCGCAGGGTCCTAGGATATTAGTTCACAAAAGGCCTAAGTGCTCAGTACTCACTTGCTGGGAACTTCGTACCTGAGGAGCTTTTAAAAATTACTGATGTTTTAGGGGTACCTGGGTGGCTCAGTTGGTTAAGCGTCCGACTTCGGCTCAGGTCATGATCTCACAGTTTGTGGGTTCCAGCCCCGCATCGGGCTCTGTGCTGACAGCTAGCTCAGAGCCTGGAGCCTGTCTTCAGATCTGTGTCTCCCTCTTCCTCTGACCCTCCCCGGCTCACGCTCTCTCTCTCTCTCTCTCTCTCTCTCTCTCTCTCAAAAATAAAAAAAAAATTAAAAAATTAAAAAAAAATAAAAATTACTGATGTTTTAGTTATACCCTTAGATTTTGCTTTAATTTTTGTAGACTGGAACCCAAGCACCGATACCTTTAAAAGCTCCTCAGAAGATTTTAGTGAACGACTGTAGTTAAGCACCAGTGACCTCAGGGCCCCAGGGTGACTCAGTCGGTTAAGCTTCCGACTTCAGCTCCGGTCATGGTCTCATGGTTTGTGGGTTTGAGCCCTGCACTAGGCTGTGGGCTGACATCTCAGAGCCTAGACCCTGTTCTGGATTCTATGCCTCTCCTCTCTCTCCCCCTCCAGTCTGTCTGTCTGTCCTTCTGTCTCTCTCAAAAATAAATAAACGTTAAAAAAAGAACCAATTACTCACTAAAATCTATTTTGCAGATGAGAAAATTGAGATTCTCTGTGATAGAATGACTGGCCCAAGCTAGTTAATAACGTCAGAGATAGGGATAGACTCTGAAGACAGAAAGGAGATAGTCTTAAAATTCTAGTAAATTAACCAGTAAGAGGCACATATCACGATGAGAATTATGTCTCCTGCAAGAAGAAAGAACAACATGGCTTTAGCCTGTTCTATGATTAATGTACCTATAAGGAAGCACAGACAATGGGTTCAGAGAAATGGGTGTGGCTGGAGTACCCTACGGCTTACTTGAGGCCATTAACCACTTATGCCCCACGCAGTTCAGCTGTTGCTTTCTGGGTGAATGTTCAGTGGTCATCTGAAACTGAATTGGCTTCTGAAGTCTGTTTCCCAGAGGAAGAAAAGGGGACCCTGGTTATCAGGGCCTTTTCTGACACCTCCCCAGCCCCCACTCACTATGGGAATATTTGGTTTGTTGTTTTATTCATCCCCTACTACTCCTAATGGGAATAGAGTTACACAGGCCATCATCCCAACTGAGACTCATCCCATGTAGGGAGAGTGAATCTAAAGCAGTTAAACTTTTCTGTGTTTCTAATTTCTCACTCAGAATCAGGGTACCACAGAGGTTTTTTCGGTTCTTAATGCAAAGGAGTGAAAGCTGTGCCTTCCTCTTTAAGCTAACCTAGTCCCCTCCTGCTGCCAGGCACAGAATGGTCATGGTGGTCTTTGCTGTCCTGTCTGTGGAAGAGTGTCTGCTAGCCAGCCCTTCGCACATCCAGCCTGCCTCCTGGGCGAAGTTTCAAAATACAGCCAGTTACTTAAAATTGGTGATCTCTTATGTCTCTCAACATTTACTGAAGAAGTTGGCAGAAGCTAACAATGACTTGGTGTCTACTGTTAAACCTAGTTTACAGTGCCCTCCTCAACTGAACAAAAACTCTGTTGAAATAGTTTATCACTTACCTGACTTGTGAAATCATATCCACAGACTAAGAGGAATGGGGAGTCCTTTTACCATACAAATGCTAAACTACGCAGCTTTCAATTTTAGTTATGAAGAAGCAAAATGTTTTCAGTTTTTTTTTCATATTGAATGATTGCTCAGTTTTCCCAATGTCTCTTTATATCAGTCTGAAGGAAGAAAAGGGGAAAACGCTGGGAGAAGGAGGGAGTGTTGTTCAACTGAAGCTGAAGCAAGCTTCAAGTCATGTTATCTGATCTGTGTAGCAATTAGGAAAGACTCATGATGAAAAGAGGGAGTTGGACTAAAAGGAAGTATATACGCTACACAGGAAAACCAGTTTCAAAAATCCTCTTCTGAATGCAACAACCATTGATATTGTTCATTTGTACTTAGTAGGATTTGAAGGAAGCTCAGGGATTACCCAATCCATTGTTGTCTTATGGATGAAGAAAGCAAGACGGAGAAGTTGTGTTACTTGCCCAAAGGCCAGAATTATGTCTCTTTTAGGCATAACTGCTTTATACCTATATATTTTTAGGTTGAACATGATTTTTCAGCACCACACCTTTAAGTAAGTCAAGGTGTGCCACTGAAAGACCATTTATATAATCTGAGAAAGTAGAAATTCCCTACTTTGACTGGGCCAAAGCTCAAGATTCACTACTAACTCCCCTCTTTCTTACCACCAGCCTTCCCAACCTCCAGACTCAAGAAACTCTCGATAAATTTGGAATTCAACCACCCCAAAGTTTGCCTGTAGTTGAGGAAGATGTTTCTCCATCCGAATTAGTAAACCAGACCAGTCTACCAAAGGAGATGGTAATCTGAATGAATAAAAAATATATCTCTATTTATCCTAACTTTTCATGACTTTTTAAAGGATTGTCATCATTCATTCCCAATTTCTTTCAATTAAAACACAATTTACATAGAGTTCACAAATCGTAAATGGAGAGCTTGATGAATGGTGACATATAACCACCACAAAGATCGCGGTACAGAACATTTTTGGCATCTGAGAAGGCTCCCAGTCTATAGTAATCCCCATTTTGCTGACCTCTACCATCATCTATTCATTCTGGTTTGAGAATGGAACCTTACAGTTTGTACTCTTTTGTGCATAGCTTTTAAAAGTCTCTATCATATTTGTGTGGTCCATCTATGTTTTTGTAATATATCAGTAGTTCAAGGTTTTTGTTGCTGTCTGTAGTATTCAGTTTCATGGATTTATCATGTTCTATTTACCCATTGCATTGTTGAGGGACCTTTGAAGTGTTTCTAAAGCTTTAGGATATTATTAATTAAAGCAGTTATAAATGGAAATGGCCTTCCTTTCTGTTGAGTATATACCTACGAGTGAAATTCATGGGCCTTTTTGTTTATTTGTTTTTCTTACATTATCAGTTTTGTTTGTTTTGTTTTTGTTTTTGTTTGTTTGTTTGTTTTTAGCCCTGGACCATAATCTAACTGTCCTAAGTTGGCCTGTGAACCATAACAATGTACCTCTCTTTGGGCCTGACAGGAGTTTCAGGGGGCAGATTTCACAGTTTAGAATGGAACACCAGTAAGGTATTATCTTTCATAATTCATTCCCCACAGCCCTTCATAACCTCCTTCACTCTGGGGTTTTTGTCTGGAACTCTTCTATTCTCCCTTGATTAACTCCTTTTTCTTTGATGAGGCTTAGCTCATGCCTTCTCTGACCATCCTGAAATGGATGCCTCTTTTCCTTACTCCCCCTGTCCGCTCTTACTGCTTAAGTATGTCTTTCCTAACCCTCATCACCCTGATCTGAAACCATCTGTGGATACAGCAGCCTCTTCCACGAGGCTTTAAGTGCTACAAGGGAGTTCGCTCATGATGGCATCCCCACTGCTTAGCACAATGCCTGGCACAATGTCAGGGCCCAATCTGAATTGACAAAATTGCTCTTCTACTGTCCGGTGGGTGTTTAAGTAACGAAATCTTCTTTTAAATCACCTGATACAAAGGAAACCCTCTGGGATTGAGAAACTTGCAATGCAATTTAAAGGGCAAAATTTCCATTGCCTTATGATCTCATCTTTTTAATTCGGCATTTGCCATTTGTATATTCTCTGGAGTTGGTCTCTGAGAAATGATGCTGAATAAGAGATCAATGTTGGAAGCCAGTTACTCATCCAAGCGAGCCAGCAAGTGTAGTGGTTTAGTATACAGGTGCTGGGGGCAGACTGCCAGGCCACCCTGAGTGGCGATGACGTTTCCACCTTGCTTCCATTTCCTCCTCTGTTCCACAGGGGGAAGAGCAGCCCTGTTCCCCGAGTTTTTGTCAGAATTCACTGATTAGTACACCAAGCGTTTAGGAGACTTTACTGAGTGTCCAGAATCTGCCAGTTACTATTATTAAACAGGTTTTCTTTCTACCTACTAGAAAATCACAGAAGAGCACAACTCAGAATATACTTGGGGAAATTCCTGTGTCATCAACTTAAAAGAATGTGAGCATATTCTGAACCAAAATTGGGACACTGGTTTGATGAGTGTAACTGTAACTTGCAGCACTGAGACATAGCATTTCAAAGGACTGTTTTAGCAATCCTACAAGCAAACAATTGACAAGATCTCTATGTAACTACATTTTGAAATCTCCTTTTAAAAAAATTTGAAGCACAAGTGCAAAAATGACTTTTACTGGTTTTGAAGTGAAGACTACTCTTTATGTATATTGCACAGATAAAAACAAGCATCTGGGCTTCGTGCATCACTTTCTGATTTAGTTGGAGAATTATTACTTGATAACGATGAAGGGCTGAACTTCCTTTTACAAAATCTCACGCCATTTATCTTAATTCTGGTGCATCTGATAAGAACTTCCTCTAGAGTCAGGAAACTTTGCACGTATGAAATAATCTGAAAGGTGGAGGTAAAGAAGGAAGTAACTGACCAAAGCAAAAAAGAGGAACATCAAAGCAGGCTTAACCAAAAGAACAGAAGGCAGCTTGGCACAGCAGTCTCAAGGTAAGAACCTGATTTAAGGTGCAGGGCTAATGAACAGCTGTAAGAAACAAGTTCATTTTAAATAATCAGAGACTTATTTTATGTTACCAGACACAGTTTTTAGATGGCTTTAGGTGGTGATGGGGGAAGAATCAGTTTACAAACAGAGGGTGATGTTATTGTCTCTTTACCAGTATATATGCTTACATGTGTAAGATTAGGCTTTGTTCTTACCTTGTTTCCAAACACAAGGAGAGTATCTGCCTTTGAAAGTTCCAAAAGTCTATCAACCATTTTCAGACAAGTGAATAATTGTTAGTTGGTCTGTTGGAACTGCTTTCGAGAATAAAAACAGTCTTCTGGCAGATTGGGCAAAGTCAGATGTCAAGCTGTCTTTGAAGGGCTCTTGTTTAACCTATGGTTTTCATTCTATGGATCTTTCCTTTTTGCCTCTCAGAGTTTTTCCTATTAAGTTATTTTAGAGAAAAAAGGATGCATGTTTTTCTCCTGTAAGAGGTTTTCTTGTGTTTATTTCAGTAAGTACTTCTCTGAAAAACAATTTTAATATTTGAAATGTGCAGTGCCTACATAGAACAAAATAGGTGGTAAAAATAAATTCTCATCTTGGAAATTGAGAGGGCAATTTATTACCTTATCCTCAGCCTTCCCCACTTTTGTTGCAAGCCTAGCACCTTTTAATAAGGTGATTAATTTTAATCTATATTTGAAATTTGGTTCAAATGTGCTAACAAATTTTTACTTAAATGTGCAATCACTTTTACTATAAAATATCTTACATGTGATTGGTTCTCATCTGCTTTAGAAAGGAAATGAGATCCTAATGGTTAAAGTCATTTGCCACATACTTGCTTTGACATGGACATTATGTCTGACTTTATAAAGGAGAGAATTTACCAATGTTATAAAGCGATTAAAAGATGTCTAGATCTGGGATATCTGTCCATATAGTTTTATCAAATAAATTTTATAAAAGATAACTGCACCTCATATGCAATTTGGTATTTTGTGTGAAATGCCAAACTGAAAATTTGCACATTGATGTATGCCAACCTCGAACAAATTTAGAAAACTTTACTATCGTGTGTGGATACTCACTAAAAGCAGGGCTCACCTGTGTGGGGTTTCTTTTTACCTGTTTATGTTACTGTTATTATCCTAATGCAGTTTGCTCTGTTCATTAACAAGTATTTAAGAAAGTAGCTGTTTTGTGTCTAGTGCTGGTTTTGGTAATATAAAGATAAATAAGAACTCCAGCCCTCCCAAATCTCAGAGGTAATCAAGTTTTGAAAATTTAGTGATAGATGTTTTTGATAGCCATTTATAGAAATGTGGGTAAGAAGAGTATTTGGAGGCAAACTTTGCTTGAATCCTGATTCAATCACTTCTTAGTGATTCAAGAAGTTAGTCTTTAATCCTCTTTACTCTTCTGTAAACTGGGTGTAACAGTAGTATCTACTTATGGCAGCTGTAGGATCAAAGGAGATAATGCATATAAAAGTGTTTAAAAGCTGATACAAAATAAGCTCTTAATTAAATATTATCAATACTGACTTTCAAAAGATGATGATAATTGTCCCACAAGCACTGTTCACAGTATTGGATGACTATAGTTAACAATACTGTATTGTATATTTGAAAGTTGCTAAGAGGGTAGATCTTAAAAGTTATTGTGACAGGAAAAAATTGTAGCAATGTGCGGTGATAATCATCAACTAAATTGAGTGCACTGATCATTTCACAATAATACATATGTCAAATGATCATGTTGTACACCTTGAACAAATACAACGCTGTATATCAATTACATGTCAATAAAACTGGAAACAACAACAAGGAAAATGGCATTAGATGTAACTATCTCTGTGTCTAGGCTGAGAACATAGAGTAATATTTTGTTGATAAAGTCGGGGCGCCTGGGTGGCTTAGTCGGTTAAGTGTCCGACTTTCGCTTAGGTCATGATCTCCCGGTTTGTGGGTTCGAGCCCTGTGTCCGGCTCTGTGCTGACTGCCAGCTCGGAGCCTGGAGCCTGTTTCAGTCTGTGACTCCCTCTCTCTCTGACCCTCCCCTGCTCACGCTGTCTCTCTCTCTCTCTCCTAGAAATAAATAAAACATTAAAAATTTTAAAAAAAAAGTCATAGTACAACACTTAACCTGGTAGAATGCTTTTCATGTCTCTCCTCATTGTCATTTTAGCATTGGCAGAAAACATTCTAAAATCATCTTAATTGAAAAAATTTTTTTGCTGAAAGTTGTGAGAACACTAGTGATAGGAAGGCTTTCAAAGTATTTTAGATATTTGGTGTTCTATAAAAGAGCTCTTTTCTCTTTATAAGTATAAACTATGCCCTTTAGAAGATGTATCTTAGTATATGTGCTGCCAAAGCAAGCACTAGAAGATGTATCTTAAGTTTTATTTATTTTTTAAAATATTTTTTATAGTTTATTTGTTTTTGAGACAGAGAGAGACAGAGAGCAAGTGGAGGAGGGGCAGAGAGACAGGGAGACACAGAATCCAAAGCAGGCTCCAGACCTGTTAGCACAGAGTCTGATGTGAGGCTCAAACCCGCAAACCATGAGATCATGACCTGAGATGAAGTCAGATGCTTAACTTGACTGAGCCACCCAGGTGCCCCTGGAAGATGTATCTTAAGTTTTAAACTGTTGACTTAAGCAATTAGATGCTGACATTGGGAGCCATTTGTTTCTTGACTCATTTAATAAATAACATTTGAACTTCTTTTCTGCCCTAGCTATTCTGCTTTTCTTTAGGAATATAAAGATGAAAAGACCTGACCCCTGCCCACCATTTAACCAGATTGGAAGACACAAAATTGCCTGTAAGTTAGGCTATCATGTTCTACAATGGACTTATTAGTAGGGAAGTACAGAGGGAGGAGTGATTAAAGAAAAGACATCATCCCTAACCACACCATAGGCCTCAGAGGAAGTGATAAGCAATGGAAATTATTGCACATGTGTACTCTTATCCCTCTACTTGTTGCATTCAAAGCATTGCCTTTCACTCGAAAATTATTAGCTTCATTATCAAAAGCTCTGTTGAAATCTGATTAATAAGATCACTCACACTTAGCCCAGTAGAAGTTCTTCTCTTTTTTTCTCCTTACAACAGCTAGTACTACCTTCTGTTTTGAAGCAGGAACTCACTAAGTACTGGTGCTTAATATAATGGTAGATACTGGCAAATTTTTTATTATGCTATGTAATAAATATACAATTAATATGTTTTATTAAGCTATGAAATAAGTATGCAATTAATATATTTTTAATTTGTAGGAAGTGTCTGGATGGCAGATCATTCATCCTTCTCTTTCTTGAGTTGTCTACTCTGCCAGTATCTTCCACTGATTTCTGCTTTATTTTGTGATTCATTGATAGAAAGGGAAGTGGAGTTGAGTAAAATCCCCCCTGACACCGTGCAAGTATACATTAATGATTGTAGTGTAAAACCCATCACATACAACCAGAACGATCTTCCAAGGCTCCGTTTACTCAACCTCTCCTCTAATTGTATCAGGACTTTGCCAAATGATGTTCTCTCACATCTGAAAAAGAAATGCCTGAAGGAGCTTCCAGGATTACTTCTTAACTCTACCCTACAAGGAATTACGTTGGTCTGCACCTGTGAATTCATTAAGGGCCACACCAAACTACTAAACAACACTGCTTGTGCGGAAATGTTGGAAAGCTGTGGAGATACTTCAGTGGCCATTTCTATAGGACTTTCCCTTCTTTTACTGTTGTTGATCTGCGGAATTGGGTGTGTTTGGCACTGGAAACACCATAACCCAGTGCAACTTACCTTACCAAGGTTTTTGCAAAGGAGAAGCAGCAGGAGAAAAGACTATGCGAAAACACTCTCGAATCCCCTCGCTATCAGCTCAAGGCATAAAATTTCAGCTCAGACCCAAGAGTATACATCTTCTGGAAGAGGGGCTAACACATATGACAACTATGAAAACGTGGAAGTCCGTCCCCCCAGAGCTAAAGGAGAAACTGATAAGGAACTGTATGAGAACACTCGGCCGACCAATTTTGAGGAGCATATCTATGGAAATGAGACATCATCTCAATATTATAACTTCCAGAACCCTAGTACTTCTGAAGTGTCTCAAGATGAAGACATATATATTCTTCCAGATTCATAATAACTTTTCAAAATATTGGGTTTAGTTATGAAAGGATAAATATTCACTGGGACTTTTATTGCACTGATGCCATTGTTAATCCTGTCCTTTGGATGAAACCCAATGATCTTTTGTCTGTCTCCACCCTTCTGAACCTTCTCTCTGTGTATCACTGTGGGTTAATTCCAGAGACCCTCTTTATTCTACTTTTGCTAGATTAATTCTGCATTATTTTATATTGATTCTTCCTTCTCATCGTTACCTGTTACCTTTTTCTGTTATTTCTATCTCTACCATCTTTTCTGGCTCAAGATGGCTGTCAGTCTCCTAACAAGTCTTTCTGGCTCTAGCATCTACACATTCACCCGTGATGCTGCCAGATTTATCTTCAGAAAATATTTCCAATGCCACATCATTCCTTTGCTTGAAACCCCTTAGTGTCTCCTTGTTGCAAAATATGTACTATTTGTAATTCTAACTCTAGGACTTATGATTTCCCACAGTTGGTTCTAGTTTACTTTTCCAGTGACTCCTACTTTCTCACTTCTATGCTTTCCTCATCATTGTATGAGAACTGCCACAGCCACCACTCCTCCATGGCTTTTTGGTCTGCCTCCTTTCAGGCCTAAGTCATATGGTAACTTCTTCCACATGTCTTCTGAATTATTCCAAACCTACATTTACCTTTTTCTTTTCTGATTTCCTAGATTTTTCTGCCTGTTTAACTCTCTGGGAATTCAAACATATGAATGTTTTCTTTGGCATTTTACTATTTAATGTCATATGAGAATGTCTTAAATTCCTTGCTAAATAGTAAGGAAGTGCCTCATATTCATATTTTAACACCAGTGCCTAGAACATCATATAAGACACTCAGTATTGTTCAATTGACAAGAATTAAGGTGTGCATTTTGCTCAGTAGTTTTGAGAAAAATCAATTTTTTGAGTACTATGTATGTACCTTTACTCTGCACATGGTGGGGGTAAAACAGCATAAAGAAAGGCATGGGTCTTGAACGCCCATTGTCTAGTAGGAAAGAAAAGACAATAAATAAACAAATACTGTGCTACTTCTTAAGCTGTGGCTTCTTACCCATAAAGTCTTCCTTTTATATGCTGTTCCGAATTGCTCAGGCTGAGACTTTGCAAGCAACATTTTTCCTTTGCCAAGTGGATCCGTACTGGGCTCTGTTCACAGGGAGCATCGTGGAAGGCTGGTAGGCAATTGGATCCAAAAGGGACTTGCTCTTTCTTGTTCTCCTTGCAGTCCTGGCAGGTACCAATTTGCTCCAGCATCACCAGTTCTTTGCAGTTTCTAGTTTCTTCTGGCCTTCCCAGCATCACCTCAGTTGCAAACTTTCTGAGGTGCCAGCACCAGACAGGTAACAACAGGCTCACCTTAGAATCTGAGTGGCAGCTCCACAGAGCCTCCTCTGGAAGACACACAAGACACCCTCCGAGCTCCAAGTCCTGACCCTAGGCGGGTGGGGGGGAGGCGGGGCGCTCTCCTACGGTCACCGACTCTGAAGCACCTCAGCATCCTCTTTACATCTTTCCAGCCCACTAATACCTTCTTGCTAATTCTCTGTATTAAATTCTCCCTGGAGAATGTGACAAACCGGTAAGCTTTCTGTTTCCCTGGGTGGACCCTAGTACACAAATAAAAATACTTTGAAGAAAAAAAACACTTTTTTGTTTTTCAGAGGCAACAGGGTTGGGTAGGGATGAATTTTAATGGCATGGTCAAAGAGGCCTCTATAAAGACACACTTAAGATGGATTTAAGGGTGAAAGGAGTTATCCATACAAGTGTGGGATGGGCAGGGATGTGACAAGCTTTTGCAGATAAAGCCATTGACGTAAATGTCCTAGTTCCTGTGGAGGAACTGCCACAGGACTTATGGACTCAGTGTGTTATGTTTGGCAGGAAAGGGTTAAGATTGGGGATTGTAACAGAGAAGTCGAGAAGAACCACGATTTCTGACTGGAGCAGCAGGGGCAATTATAAAGCATTTCAGTGAGATGAGGAAGACTTAAAGAGGAAACTGTTTTGGAGGCTGTGTCAGGAATGACTTGGGCTCCCAGTAACAGAAAAGCTGACTACACTGACTTCGACACATACACCTTCATTTATTTCAAATAATGTGGACACTGAAGTGAAGCATTTGAGGGCTAGCATATTAGGCTAACGGTACCATCAGAAATCCATGTTTTTGTCTATTTTCTCTCTGACACCCTTCGTGCTGTAACTTTCATCCTCATTTCTATTAGCTCAGGATCACCTAACAATTGTGGAACATGCCAGCCTTACATCTGTGTTCAGGTCCTGAAGGATAAAAGGAAAAGACAACATCAGGAGATACCTATTTATATGTCATTGACCAGAATGGGGATACATGGATACCACCAGGTATAACAGTGGATGGGAAATTGAATTTTGACTTTTAATAGCCTCAAAGGAAAGGAGGCAAGGGAAAAAGGGAGTTGTAAATAGAATTTAAGGCAGTCAACCTACAACCAAAGGGGAAAAATCAATTTTGGACATGTTTATTCTGACATATCCTGAGACCCAAGTAGATATATCCAATTTTCAGGTTTATATACACATTGGAATTTTGAAGGAGAGTTCCTAAGTGGATGTGTACATTTGAGAGCCATCAGCAAGCATTTAGGTGGTATCTAGAGGAACAGGGATTTATATGATGACCTAGAGCAAAGAGTAGAGAACCAAATATAAAAAGTATTGCAATCCAGAAGTCCCCCTCAAACTGCAGTATTTTGATGATAGATCAATGAGGAGAATCTAGCAAAGGAGCCTGAGAAAGAACGGCCAGTGAGGAGGGTAGTAAAGTCTTAGGATCTCTACGAATGCTGGGTGATATTGTGAAATATATATCTTGACACATCCATTACAGGTAATTTTCCAGAGATAGGATGAATATTTGATACTTGTTTATTCTCTTTGGCCAGAAAATATGGTAAAGGACTATGTAAAAGAATAGTTAGACCATGATCTTTCACCAGTTCTTGTGTTGACTATTTTCTTAAATTAATTTTAAGTTCTTTATCAATTGAAAATCTCTTCCTTCTTTTCTTACTAGCAGTTTTTGGTGGGAGTGGGTAAAAGGGAATAAAGGGTATTATCATTCACCTTCTGTTTTTACTATACATAGTCTTCTTCATCCCTTCTCTGGTTTTGATTCCCTCTTCTCTTTCTCCTTCTCTCATTTCCTATTCCTCCCTCACTTCTCCACCTCAGCCCCCCTACTCTCCCTCCTTCTTCTTTCTCCGTCTCTCTCTGTCTGTCTTCTTCATATTTTTATCTGCTTCTTGCATCCTTTATTAAAATATTTATCCAGCTTGCTAACTAAAAAGTAAAAATGTCTTTGAGAGGTAAGGGTAATAAAATCTATCTGCATCTATTGAGAGCAGCAGTTTGTGTTTGTGTTTTTTCATTAGAAACATGACCACATGTACCACAGTTAAAGGAAGAAAGATGTCAGAGATGAGGGAAAGGAAACAGGAGCATCAAATATAATGAGTTTAGTTTCGCTGTATACTCCCAGAAATATAAGCAAGTTCACATTCTGTGACTTATAGCTAATCTCCGTAAGACTCCATGGCCAACATCCAACAGCAGTGAGCACCTAACTTCTTCAGATTGCCCTCAGCCTTCAGCTTGAAACATTTCACTTTAGTCTGCCTTATACATCAACATAAAAGTAATAAGAATATACCCCAATAATGAGGTAGAGTAATATACTCCAATCTATTATTGATATCCACAGCAAAGGGGCCGTTGCTTAGCCCCTTGAAAACCTTGCTTTCCAACATCTCAGTTGTTGCTCAGACACTTAAGGCTGCATCTCTACTACCCACCAATGGTCTGTTACCTCAGTGGTGACCCTCACTCTTCCTTTGATTAATGCCACTTGACCTGCTTTGGTTTAACTGCTATACTCATTCCAACATGTTTCCCAGGATTCCACCTAGACAAAGGCCTTGACCATATTTCTGTCAGGTTCATTTCAGCTCCTATGATTGGGTGCTAGCTAGGCATAGATATTGATTATTCTAGCAGAAACTTCCTATTCAAGACTAACATGAGGCCGTCTGCTCCACAACCAATCTAGAGCAGTGTAAATCCTTTTTTTCTCTAGAAGATGAATAGAAGCTATTTCAAACCTTGTCATACTCTGTGAATTTTCATTATTGAGTGACAAGCTATTGAACAGTATTAAAATGATATTTTGACTTATGTTTTGCTTTTGCTGCTTGGGGGACAATAACCATGCCAGAGAATCGCTTTGGCTAACTTTTGTTACTGTTAAGACATGAGGACTTCAGACCGGAACAAGGGGGAAAAAAAGAGATACTGCTTCTATTTTTGAAGGTCTGAGAGTCATTGACCATAGTTAGGGTATTTTGTGCTGGATTATAATCATTATCAGCTTTCTCTGCTCTAGAGTCAAGAATGGGAAGCTTCCAGGTAGAAGGGGACTCCTTAAAGACATCAGAGGACTGTTGTTTGGATTTTAAGCTTACTATTTGAGGAAACTAATCTCTTTTGACTCAAGGAGTGATAGGCATCAAGAGTGATGCTCACCTTATAGAATTTCCTGGAAGAGTTTGAATAGAACTGATATTTCTTTTCCAAGTGTTTGTATCAGCAAGGCTGTTTGAGCCTGGAATTTTCTTTATGAGAAGATGTAAAAATACAAATTTAATTTCTTCAAGTGATATAGTAGTATCAAGTTATCCTTGAATGAACTCTGGTAGTTTGATATTTTAGGAAATTTGTCCACTGTTATTAATAACATTTCCTTATTATCTTTTTAACATCTATATATGTCAATATCACCTCTCTCATTCTTGATATTGTGTCTTCTCTCTCTTTTCAAATGGTTTTATTGATTTTCTTTATTGTTTGTAGGTTTTCTATTCCATTGATTGCTGCTCTTTATTATATTTTTTCTTCTTAGTTAGCTTTAATTAGCTCATCTCTTTCTTGTTTCTTAAAGTGGAAACTGAGGTCATTGGTTTGAGTCCTTTCTTCCTTGTGTTTATAGATGTTTAGGGCTAGACATTTTCCTGAAAGTACTGCTTTAACTGCATCTTACACATTTCGTCTTGTTTTTATTTCTGTTCATAAGAAAATACTTTCTAATTTCCCTTTTTATTATTTTGAAGCTTGTGTTATTTATAAGTTTATTATTTAATTCATAAATGAGAATTTTCCTTATTGATTTATAATTTAAAATCACTGTAGTCAGAAAACATATTAAATATGATTTGAATTCTTTTAGATTTTAAATTTGTTCTGTGGACTAAAATAGGGTTTATCTTGATAAGCGTGTCATGTGAACTTGAAAAGAATGTATGTATGTTCTGCTTTTGGGTGTAGTGTGCTATAAATGGCATTTAGCGCCATTTAGTTCAAGGTGCTTGACAGTATGGTTCAAGTCCCTTATATTATGTTTTTGTTGAGATACAGTTTACATGCCATAAATTTTATCTTTTTAAAGCACACAATTTAGTGGTGGTTACTATATTTACAAAGTTGTGCAAATTTCATCACGAATTCCAGAACATTTTCATCATTCCTCAAAGAAATTCCCTTGGCAGTAACTCCCCATTTTCCTTTCTCTTATCTCTTAGTTCAGTCTGCTATTAACAAAAATATCACTGAGTGGGTAGTTTAAACAAAGTCTAAACAAACTTCTGGAGTCTGAGAAGCCCCAAGATAAAGGTGTCAGCGAATTCAGCATCTGGTGAGAACACACTTCCTAGTTCTTATATCGCCATGTTTTCATTGTGTCTTTATGGTGGCAGGTGGAGGGATCTCCCTGAGATATCATTCATAAGGGCACTAATCCTTTTTATGACCTAATTATCTCCCAGAGTCCTACTTCTAAATACCATCACATTAGGTGTTAGGTTTAAACATATGAACTGGGAGGAGGACACAAATATTCAGTCATAGCATTTGGCAACCACTATTCTGATTTGCATCTGTATAGATTTGACTATTCTAGATATTTCTTGTAAATAGAATCATGTAATATGTTGTCTTTTGTGACTGACATCTTTCACTTAATATAGTATTTTAGCATATATCAGTATTTCATTCCTCTTTATGGTTGAATAATATTACATTGTATGTATGAATATGTTACATTTTGTTTATCCAGTCATCAGTTGATGAACATTTGTGTCAATTCCTCTATATTCTTACTGATTTTTTTGTCTACTTACTAAACGGTGACAGTTGAATTTTCTGATTATAGTTATGAATTTTGTCTGTTTCTCCTTATAATTTTATCTTCTTTATAGCTTTTTGCCTTATGTATTTAAAGTTCTGTTATTTTTAGGGAAGAAACATTAAGTATTATTATGTCCTCTTGATTATTTGGCCCCTTTGTCATTATCAAATCACAGTCTTTGTACTTGGCAATAATCTTTATTCTGAAATATCCTTTGTCTGATATTGGTATAGCCATATCAACTTTCTTTTAATTAGTGGTGGCATGGGATATCTTTTCCACCCATTTACTTTTAACCCATTTGTGCCTTTATAGTTATAGTGCATTTTTTTTGTAGGCAGCAAAAAAAGCAGTTAGTGTGAAAGTCCTGCTTTCACATCCAACCTGACAATATCTGCTTTCACTTGGGGTATTTATACCACTTACATCTAATGTGATTATTATTATGGCTTTACATATGACATCTTACTGTTTACTTTCTATTTACTCCAACTGTTTCTTGTTTTTCTTTTTCCTCTCATTCTTCCTTCTTTTGGAATAATTCCTTTTTAAAAATAATTTAGTTTTATTCCCTTGTTGACTTATTAGCTCTAACCCTGTGGGGATTTTAGTGGTTGCATTAGAGTTTATATTACATCTTTAACTGTCATAGTACACATTCAAATTATATATCACTTCATGTATAGTAGAAGAACCTTACAAAAGAAACCTCCATTGTTTTCTACTAAGCCCTTGTGCTATATTTCTCCTACATTCTACCTCTGCATATGCTACAAACTTACATTTGTTATCAATACATTGATCTTATTTTTGTTTAAGTAGTCATTTATCTTTTAAAGAAATTTAAATGATGAAAGTCTTTCCTATTTACCTAGTTAACATTGTAGTTAATACTCCCAGTGTTCTTCATTTCTTCTTCTAGATCACTGTTTCTATATGATATCATTTTACTTCTGTTTGCATTCTGTTTCACCAGTTCCTATGTAAAAGGCTGCTGATGCTGAATTCTTTCATCATTTACATATCTGAACATTTTTTAATTTCCTCTTATTTTTGAAATACGTTTTTGTTGGGTATAGAGTTGTAGGTTGACAGTAAAGAAAATGTTTCATTGTCTTCTGGACTATATTTTTGCCTAACAAGAAGTTCAGTTTTATTCTCATCACTGATTTTCTGTATATAACGTTTCCTTTTCCTTCTGCTGCTTCTAAAATTTTTGTCATCCCCGGTGTTTTTTAGAAATTTTATTACAATATACTTTGGCATGGCCTTTTTAAATATTTTTGTCCTTAGGTTGTTTTTAAGCTTCTTAGATTTATGGTTTTATAGTTTTCATCAAATTTGAAAGTTTTCCTGTTATTGTTTCTTTTTTTTTTTTTTTTTTGTCCCTACCTCCTCTCCCTCCATTGGAAAGTCCACTATGTGTATATTAGGCTTTGTAGGTAGTCTAAGAATGAAGTAATAGCAGAATATCCAGGTCAGAGTATTCAGCAAATGGTAAGAAAGTAAGGATTACAGCTCAGAAATGAGATCAGGGATGAAACAAAGATTTGGGATATATCTGAATAAAGGTAGTAGTTGAAGCTCTAAGAGTTTTTGATTACTTTGAATGATAATTATATAAAAAGTAGACAGAGTGATCTGCCCTTATATCCTGACTGTATGTAGATGATTGGCTACTAGTAAATACATTGACAATTGCACATACCCTCACTATGGAAGTGTATTTATTTACATTATCAGTAGCCTCATTGCCAGTCCTCAAACTCCTTAATTTGGGGATGTTATAGTCTCTCATCCTTGACTGCTCTTCCCTAGATATTCATTTTGTCAACTTCTCATTTTATTTAGCTCTCTGATCAAATGACACCTACTCAGAGCTGACAAACCAATCTGAAACAGCCCCCACTACTACTCTCTAACCGTTTTTAACCTTGATTTAGTTTCTGTCATAGCACTTATAACCATCTGGTAAATGTTAGTGGTGTGATTTTCATCTTTTCTCTCTGTGTAGAATCTAAGCTCCATGAAAGCAGAAATATTTCTTCCTGCTTGATCACCAGTACTTTGCTTATAAGATATGCTTCATCATGTGTATTAATCAAATTAATATTTTTTTTCTTTGCAACCAACACTTGTAGTGAAATTACTGAAATATTTTGGAAAATAGTTTAATGGGAAGAGTTACATATATTATTTTGAGCATTGTGAACATGCAAAGATATAGTAGGAAAGATGTTTATATAAAGTAAATGCCATTTTAATATGAGCAAGCTTTGCCCCTGTGATTCCCTCCAGTCATTGGAGCCAGGTGGTGCCACATCAGGTAGAATGAGAACAGAGAAGACCAGGTGCTTTGGTCATTGGCAAGACTGGAACATTGAGCCTCATGAAGAAACTGGAAAAGAAAGATATCAAGAAGGGAATTATTATGACTGTTTCCACATTTTTAACTGCTACTCTAAGTCACAGTAACTAGGTGATTTTTAAATTCAGAGAGTGCTAAATCCAATATCCACTTTTGAGTTCTTACCTTATGTGATCACTTTGCAGCATGGTATTCTTGCTCCTCTTATTCTTTTCTTAGTCTCCTTCACAGGTGCCTTTTCTCTTGTATACTCATTCAGTGTGGTGATTCTCCGTGATTCTTTCCTTGGCTCCCATCTCCTTTTCCTAACACTTTCTCTAGGTGATGTTGCTGTTTTATATATGAACTATCTTGCCCTGATGTCCTATGGAAGCATTTGACCCACATAGCTTACCACCTAATACTTATTTCTGTCCATTTTCCTTTAGACATCTGAAATTTGGCATAGGCCAAACTTCCATATAGGTGTCAGGGCTTGGCTGTCACTCAGAAATAGAGATTAGTTAGTGATGGAATAAAAGAAGGCTCAGATGTGACAGGAGGGTATCCGTTGCACAGGTTGCTCGCTACTAATTTCAAAAACTGACAATTCAAAATGTCCCAGTGTCAAAAAAAAAAAAAAGTTAACCTCAAAGTATCATGGTATCAGTGTCCCTTGTACTAAGTACCTGTTTCTTCAGTGCCTCAAATAATTCCCAGTTACTAAATCCTGGTGGTGTAACATTTGGAAAACAGTGTGCCTTTCCTTGCCTTTTCCTGTTCCAAGTGATCAGCTATGAAATAGAACACAGTGTGTATAGCATCAAGAATAGGTCCAGGCCTGCTAGGCATCATGCTAATGGACTGGTCTGTTAACCATAGTGTCATGGGTCAGTAGTCCTACTTATTTAATTTACTTCACATTTTTGTTTTTTTTTTATTTTTAAGTCTTCTTAGGATACCTACTTTGAGCTGGGCCTAAAAATCAGTGTTTAATGGACTAGATAAAAAAACCCCAACAGATCAGAGATTTTAGAATTTGCCCACTTTGAATGATCTATCTGCTGATGCCCATGTGATTTATAAGAAGATTTCCAATATATCTTGAATAAAAGCACCTTCCAGTAGATTTTTGTAGTTGTATAGAAAGGAAGTTTTGGAACATCAAGGTCATGAAATAATTTATAACAAGTAACTTTAATGGTCTCAGTAGGGTAAAGTGATTTCAGACCTGTAACAAATATTTATGAAGTGTCCATGATGTATAAAATTCTGGGAGAGCCTTGGAAATTCAGCAGTGGCATTGTTGAGGGATGGAGAAGGGAGGAACAGACCTGTCTGTGAATTCAGTGGGCTTGCACAGTATTAAGGAGTTCCAATGCTTACACTGGCTACTAAAATGTAAGGCAATAATGGTATGACAGTGAAGCACATTAAGTATAATGAAAGACTAGCTAGGCTAGGGGTTAAGAAAGCTTTCTTGCAGATAGTGACACCTAACCAGAGCCCTAAAGGACCATCAGGAGGTAGCTGGGCAAAGAGGCTAAAGGACTGATGTTGCAAAAAGAGGGGGCAGAGGGGCACCTGGGTGGCTCAGTCAGTTAAGCATCCAACTTCGGCTCAGGTCATGATCTCACGGTTCGTGGATTCAAGCCCCAAATTGGGCTCTGTGCTGACAGCTCAGAGCCTGGAGCCTGCTTCAGATTCTGTGTCTCCCTCTCTCTCTGACCCTCCCCTGATCATGCTCTCTCTCTCTCTCTCTCTCTCAGAAATAAGTTTTAAAAATTTTTAAAGAGGGGACAGATTGTGTAAAGATGCGGAGTATAGGGTATGTTCAAGAACCTGAAAGAAGATAAATACTGCTTAAGTGATTGTAAATGGGGAAGGGCAGGAAGAAGTTAGTTCTTGTGAGCATCTGATACAGGGCTTTGTATGACAACTTGAGGACTTGGGACCTTATCTTAACAATACCCATAATATCAGAATGCCATTTTAGAAAGCAGAAATGCCATTGGTTTTCCCCCAAACCATCTAGTGTGCCATGAATCTCCAAACTGCAGCAGAATATGGAAAGCATGATTCTGAGATTCCAGTATAGGATTTGATTTCAAACAGCACATGTCTATGCGTTATAAAATTAGCAGGGCTCTCCATAACACTTAAATTATGAAGATTCCCATACCTTTTAATTTAAATTCAGTTCCTGCCGTTTTGCATTTTATGATTTTCCCATTAGAGAAAGGAATTAAGCAAATGAGAGAGGCTCAAACAAAAGGAAGCACAGAAATGGTAAATTGCCAGATGCAATCAAGGCTGGTAAGGTGTGACTGCAGCTATTGACCTGTGCTGTTGCCATGGAAACCAAAGCTCTGTGGTCCTGGAGCGCTTTCCCTTTCTAAGGACATATCAGTTTTAGAGAATAGTTAAGACTGCAAATTACTGAATTTGGATCGTCTACTGCCACATGCATCCTAAATTCTATTCAGTGACAGAGACCATGGCTAGTTGGGTCTGAGGCAAACTCCCAAAAGCCCAGAAGCAGTCAGAGGTTAAAGCTCAGTGAAGGACAGAGTTTAGCTGTTGCCTCAGGCCCACCTCCCTAGCTCCACGCTGTACTAGACTGACATTCATTGTGATACTCAGAATTTAGAGGGAGGGACATCATTAACTGGGTTTTACACATTAACATACGATTTTTTTAAGTATTTATATTAGGAGATCTAAAATCCATCAAGCAAATGCATACAAATGTACTTTCAGCTTTTCTTCTTAGGCATTTGTGAGGACACTGTAGTCTTTTATAAGATTTTTTTATTAACTTTTTTTTTTTAGAGATGAGGAGGGGCAGAGAGAAGGAGAGAGAAAATCCCAAGCAGTCTCCACACTGTCAGTGAAGAGCCAGATGTGGGGCTTGATCTCACAAACCGTGAGATTATGACTTGAGCTGAAATCCAGAGTCAGATGCTTAACCAGCAGAACCACCCAGGCGCCCCAGGGGGCTGTAGTCCTTCCTAAGCTCCTGGAATTGCAGTGCCCTCTGAGCCCCAAGCACCATAATAACACTGTGTGTGAATTATCTTTCTTAATTCACTAGCAATCCTATCACATAGGTTCTGTTTTTATTCCCATTTTATAGGAGAAGATTGAGATTTAGGAAAGTTAAAATTTGACCAAATTTCTTAGTGTCAATTTTAAAAAAAACTGGAGGCAGTGTTTGAACCCAATCATTTGGATTCCAGAGACTTGCTCAGGTTTATTATTATTATTATCATTATCATTATCATTATTATCATTATATTGTCTCGGGTAGATTATAGTACCTTCTATCTATCTGAGCATCATGGAATTTCAAACCTCAGAGATAACTTGAAAATCATCTAAACATACTTGCTCATTTTGAAAATGAGAACATGGAGCCTCAGAAAGTTTCTGTGACTTCCCCAAGTTTATACAGTGAATTATTGACTAACGGGGACCAGAACTCTGCGCTTTTCAACATCTTTTCAGTATCTTGCTGCCTTTCTCACTGACTGAAAATATGACCTTTGTGGGGGGTTTTCTAAGCTTATTTACTTAGAGAGAAAGAGAGAGTGAGATAGAGGGCAGAGAAAGTGGGAGAGAGAGAGAATTCCAAGCACCATTAATTCAAGCCCGACGCAAGGCTTGAACTCACAACCTGAGATCATGACCCGAGCTGAAATCAAGAGTGGGATGTTTAACTGACTGAGCCAACCAGGCGCCCCTTGTTTGCTTTTTTAATCCCAAGTCTTCCTCAAAGTGGCCTTTCCTTTTCTCTGTTCTATATTTAGCTGAGCCTTCTCTTCTCTACATCTAGAAATCATACTGATTTTTCCCAGTGTGAAACAAAGATAGTCCTAAAAGAGCAGAATAAACAGATTTCTTAATGTGTGTGGCTCTTGTGTAGCCGGAACTGTACAAGAAGGACAATCAATCAGGAGCGGAGTGGTGCACACCGTGTCCTCTTCTGGTCATTATTTCCTAAAATGTACTCTTTTGTTTTCTTGTCTCATCTGGCAGAATTTGTCTAGACTATATACACGTTCAACTCAATTATCTGTTAAAAGAAAAACATGACCAGCAGAAGAGAAGTATTCCTGGTGAGGGGAAGGGAGAGGAAACTGCATTGCAGCACGATGGCTGGAGAGCACATTTGAACAAACAGCTAATGACAAAGTAAATATCCACTCTGGCTTTGTATGGCCGGAGCCTAGAAGCCATTTTCGGTCTCTTTGTTTTAGGAGACATCAAGGACAATATTGCGACATACCCAAGCAAGGGAAAAATCTGACATAACATTTAAGGGCGAATGTCCTTTAAAATCAAAGGATGAAAAAGCAAAGCAAAGCAATTGCTGCTTTTTAATTTGCTTGATTGCTTAATAAAATCTTCGAACAAGAGTTTGGGAGAAGCCTGGAAAAGAGGGGAGGGAAAATTAAGCAAAAGACCAAAGAGATGCACAAGAAAGGGAAGTCTCAGTAGAGTTATATAATCCCCCTGGTGGTAATCAAAAGAGAGAAAGCTCTGTGGCAAGTTGAAAACGCAGACATCTAGGGGCGCCTGGGTGACTCAGTTGGATGAGTGTCTGACTTTGGCTCAGGTCATGATCTAATGGTTCCTGGGATTGAGCCCCACGTCGGTTTCTGTGCTGATGGCTCAGGGGCCTGGAGCCTGCTTCGGGTTCTGTGTCTCCCTCTCTCTCTCTGCCCCTTACCCGTTTGCACTCTCTCTCAAAAATAAACATTTTTTTTAAAATGAACAGACATTTTAAAAATTTTTAAAAAAGAAAAGAAAACACAGACATCTATAAAGGCAAGGCAGGGGACACAGAGTTGTGAATTAGACCTGCTGAAAGGCAGCTGGGTGTTCAGTCCTGTTTGTTGAGCAAGTGAACTGGCAACTGGCTGCCTGAATTGCATTGCCTTTTTTGACACTGCAGATGTTTCCCTTAGCTCTACATCATGATGCAGCTGTTGTTTCTTTTATTTCTAATGCAGCATGCAGGTCTGTAGAAGGATAAATATGGCTTAACTTTACCAGAGAAACATTATAGTATTAAAGGAAACCAGAGGGGAAGTGGAATACTGTTCATTTAAGAATCGTTTTCATTTCCTCTTTTAATTAGCTCTGTTGCTTAATATAACAATGCCTTATTCACCCACATGTGTTGGAAAAGAAAGCTGTGAGGCTTAATTTAGGAAGAATCTCTCCAGTTGCACTTAATGGGGGAAAAAAATGAAAACTGTAACAAAGATTAGTCTTAACCTGGGGGTTAACATCTTACTCTTGCACCCTTTTCAAAGGCCAGATTACATCTCAGGTCATTTAAGAAGTGTTCTTTAATACCAGCCATCCAAAATGACCTATCCATTTGCTCATTTCCTTCCTTTGTCTTTCTACCCATTCATTTGTTCACCTAGCCATCATCCATTCATCCAACAAATATTTTTTGAGG
This sequence comes from Crocuta crocuta, assembly GCF_008692635.1. Classification (NCBI taxonomy): domain Eukaryota; kingdom Metazoa; phylum Chordata; class Mammalia; order Carnivora; family Hyaenidae; genus Crocuta; species Crocuta crocuta. The sequence continues at coordinate 3,272,135 of NW_027551575.1, read as the reverse complement.
ACCTTTTAGTTATTAGGCATTATGATAGGGACTAAGGAGTCAGTAGTGAATAAAAACATACAATGTTTGCAGTCTAGATGAAATACCAAGATTTAAAAAATCACACAAACAAACGTGTAATTAGAAACATAAATAAATGTTCTGAAAGAAGAAAACATGGTGATATTAAAGCTTATAAGAAAATCTTGAACTTGACTTATTCAGGCAGTCAGGGTAGACTACTTACCCTGGATTACTAATATACTAATTATATAAGCAGAATTTACCTAGAAAGAAAACAAGAATTAATGACTGCCTGTCTGCAAAAGAGGCCCATTATTACAGAACATTATCATTTGTGTTGGCTTGTTTGTTTAAAAGAAAGGGCAAAATCTCAAATTGCTTTGAAGGGTTTGTAAACTGCTATTTAAAATAATTGGAAAGAAACATGAAAATGTTGGTTGAGAAAACCCCACAGAGATTAGCTTTATTTACACAAGTCTGGCACAAACTTAAATATTTCTTGTCAGTGTCCTAGAGGGGAAGAAATAAATGCTGAAACATACAGCAGACCTATAGTCATATCAAAGTTCTAATCAATATTAGTTGTGTGGCCTTGCAAAAGTTATTTATCCTCTCTAAGCCAGAAAATCCACAGCGGAGAAGTGGTTAATAATAAGTGGTAATAATAACTCTGAAAGTTACTATGAAAACGGAATGAAATAATATGTGAAAACGCCTCCAACATTAACGTTATCTAATACCTGACATGGCGTGTAAAACATTAATCTGCTGAATTACTTGTCTCAGTTACCTTGCCTACTTACTTCTGTTGGGCTCTTCCCCATTAAAGACTACTTTTTATGATTTTTTCCCAAAGACTTTGTACTTTGAAATATTTTTCTCAATGAAATCAGCTTAATTTATTCTCCAAATATTCTTTCCTTTGAGATTTCCAAAAATCATGCACTTTTAACTACCAGTCAGAACTCCTGATCAGCACGCTTACAACTGAATTTATTATATTTTCAAGTTAAAAAAAAAAACAGAATTGCCTGCAGCATTATTTTTTTTAATTCAAAATAGCCACCCCTCATGTGGACATTGAAGCAACTTTTGTGCAAATTCCTTTCCAGGAAAATCAAGGGTAAGAATGCTTAGCCAAGAGCAAGGTTGAAGGAGGTAGGCCTGGAGAGAGATGAGGTACATGTCCCACCCCACCCACAATAGTCCTAAGAGTTGCAGTGCACTAAGAACATCTAGCTATCTCCCTGATTTCAACATGTGTTGATTTAAAAAATATATATGTATATCTCTATCTATAAACTCAAAACCCTATTCTTTGTTGTTTCCAAGGTTTCCACTGATTCTGCTATTAAGTCACTGACTCAAATGTGTGGTATGATTCTATTGTTACAGTGAGATCTCATCTTCTGAAAGTCATCAGACTTATTTTTCGATGAGCTCTAAAGCAAAGCAAAGGGTAGTACAATTAAATCCCCATTTCTTCTCCATTTTGGAGAAGAGCCACTACACATTTAATCAACTAATTACCTGCTTTCTTCTAAGACAAATTGTAGCTGAGTCCAGAGGTTCTGGGATACTGACTGGGTTTAGGGGGAGGATACCATGCAAGCTTAGATAACTATGTAAAAAGATTCTATTGGGGAAATAATGCCAGTTTGTCTTCATATTGCTTCTATGTTCTTCCCTCCTGGTTGTCAATTATCCTTTTTAATCTCTGACTTTCATCTCTATGTCTGCTTAATTCACAGCATCTCTCGTGGCCTTCCCGGCATTAGTGCATGCAATACCTCAACACAATATTATACTAAGGATACAGATATGTAAAAGGCAATTCTCTACCTCAGAAGAGTTTACATTCTGCTTAACTTTATAACCAACTTTTCCTTTCAAATCATGAACTAATATTGCCATCCACTTGTTAATTTGCATTATTATGCCTGCAAACCTTTGAAACCCAGTACAATTCTCAGTTCAATATGCATTCCTTTATTTAAAAAAAAAAAAAAAAAAAAAATACTTCAATATGCCAGTGACCCTTCTAGACTGTAGAGACACAAAGATGACCTCGGAGAACTCATAAACTATTTTGAAAGCCACATAAATAAGCCGACGGTTTTAGTACAATGTGGTAAGTGCTATCTTTAGTAGAAGAGCAGGTTTGTAACTATTGACCAGAGATCAGGAAGTCTAAATCTGCCAGAGAGTTAAGTGTGTCTTCAGGAAGACAGTCATGTTGAGCTAAGATTGGAGGGTAACCCAAGTTTCTTTGCTGTGGAAGTTTCTGTAAATATTGGATACAAGATATATATGTCTTAAAATGAGAGACATTCCAGGCGTGATCACTATGGGGACCCTGTAGGGCATCATGAGAGAACAAGAAGCCCCGTGGTGAATTCTGAACAACCAGACATCAGAGTGGGTTTTGATGCTTAGAAAACTAAAAGTTGGAGAGAGCCCCAAGAAGGAGAAGTGGAAAGCTGATAACATAAACATACATTCACACTTTTTTTCTAGTACTTTGTAGAAAGTATATATAGGAGTATAAATAGGCATTTCAAATAGAAGAAATTTAATAAGAAGATTGGTTGCAGAAGTGTTTCAGGACCATGGGAACTAAAAGGGGTAGGCAGTTTTACTCAAAAGATCAGTAACTGCAGGAATCCATTCCCTCTCCTACTACAGGGAAAACCAAAGCAAAATGGAGCAGCTTAGAGCCCACCGTTACCATGCCCCTGAGACTGCTGCTTGGGAAATCAAGCTTTGTGAGCAGGAATCCAGGAAGCCATGCTTATCAGCCACTCTTATTACTGCCATCTTACTGCAAGAGGTACCACCAGAGGGCATCCCACCTCTCCATCTAACAAAAAGCCAACTGACAGGGTAGTTTGTACATATGTGTACAGGTTCCTGTCTCCAGTCCTGAAGGTCCTAGTGTACTAAGAAGATCTAGCTAATTCCCGAATTTCAACAGGTGTTGATGAAAAATTGTGTATGTATATCTATGTATGTAAACTCAAAACCATATTCTTTGTTGTTTCCAAGGTTCCACTGATTCTGCTGTTAAGTCATTGACTTAAATGTGTGGTACAGAAGAGAATATAGAAACACGACTGTGAGGTCAAGAGATAATAGATACTATCTGGCAATCACATGTCCTGACTTGGGAAACTCTTGCCCTTACGTCCCTTCTCCCTCCCCATCACCAGGCCTCCATCAACAAAGAACAATATGGAGGACACACACATACACAAAAGTGTTTTCACTTTTTTCCTCATTACCAACATACATAGTCATGTCTACTCTTAGGAAATTGGAAATTTTCCAAGTATGTACTAGAAATACATGAGGAAAAGTATGAACAAATAGGAGAGATACAGATTCAAGAGCAAACCTTTAAAAGCAAGCAGAGAAGGCTCATAGTAATTATCTCAGAAAAGTAATAGTCCCCTCCATTCCCAATCCATTTCTTTACCAACACAAAGAAAATAACATATCCACTTATTTTATACACTTATGCTTTCCTTTTAATATTTTTAGGTCAGCGTATCTGCTAACTTCCACACTGGTACAGATATAAGTAGAAACTAAGTTGTATTTTTACAACCAACAGTTTCTGATAATGAAATGTGACAAAGCTAACTCCAATAATCAGCTATTCGTGTTGTTCAAATATGCTTTGTTGTATATATTTGGATAGAAAAATAAGATGCATCCATTTCAAAAGAAGATTAAATGGCTAAAGATCAGGAACAGTGACAACCAGAAAACTCAACTGAAGAATAAAAATACACAGCCAAAGAAAGAAGTTTGGATTTTCAATTTAATTTATGAAAAAGCTCTGTTTTTTAATAAAAAATTACATCTTAATCTTTAAAGTATTAATATAAAAATGAAAAAGGAGTTAAAGCAGTAAAAAATGTATGCTTTTGCTTTTACATTTATCTTTCCTTTGTAGAACATTTAATTTCTATAGGTACCAGAAACTAGTGGTTCACAACTATACAATATTCTTTAAGGGTATATTTTAAGTGGTAATTAGATGTCGCTTGATTGAAAACTTAGGATGAAAAATAGGAGATGCCAGAATATAAAGATGCTTTAAGAATATAAAGCAAAATTCATATCCTTCAATTAATTTGCAAATTTAAAAAATCCTATAATTCCTAGATATTTGGGGCAATTTTCATGGCATGGGCTCTTAATAACTATATTTAATGGGTAGGAAGGATTTCACCATAATCTCATCTCTAAGGTGATTTCACCTTGTAATAGAGTCCTGTAGACCTTTTCCCTGGTTGTTTCCTCTTGCTAGAATGCTTTCCCCTAATATCCATTAGATGATTTCCTTGCTTTTTTTTTTCCTTAATGTTTGTTTATTTTTGAGAGAGAGAGCAAGAGCGAGAGAGCACGTGCATAAGTGGGGTGGAGCAAAGAGAGAAAGAGAGGAAGACGCAGAATGCAAAGCAGGCTCCAGGCTCCAAGCTGTCAGCACAGAGCCTGACCTGGGGCTCGAACTCATGATTCACAAGATCATGACCTGAACTGAAGTTGGACACTTAACTGACTCAGCTACCCAGGTGCTCCAGTCTCTTCACTTTCTTTAAGTGTGGTCATCAAAAGTGCATCATTCTCTTTATAATAGCAGCTGACACTTTCCTAAGGCAGCAAATGTCTTAAGACATCAAAAAGGGCAACTCTAATAGATAAATTTTTAAAGATATTAATGGCTATATATTTATATGATTCAATATTCAAAAGATACAAGAGAATATGTAGTGAAGTTTTCCTTTTAGCCCCCTTCTCACTCTTACTTTCTAATGCCAGCCAAGGCAGTGAGATCCAGGATATAACCTACATGTTAGTGGTGGATCACTCCACAGGAGGGGGTCCACAACTGGTTCCTCTGCTAATAAAAATATGGAAAGTTTACACCCTTACAGGACACATGCTCCTGAGACATGTTACAGAGTTTAGTGGACCATCATATTTCATTTTCTGTCTCATATGGATAATTACTTTAAAGAAATCCCAGGAGCACCAGAATACGACATTGTGATGTAGAGTGAATGTTACTTCTTTGGAGAGGAGTGATCAATTCTTTAATGCCTGAGGGGAACACTTCCTGGAGAAGGTTAAACCATTTGTATTTTGTTAATGGTTGTATTAGAATATACAGAGAAACACATATATATATATATATATATATTTAGAAATTGGGTCACATGATTATGAAGGCTGAGAAGTCACATGATCTGCCATATGCAAGCTGGGGACCCAGGAAGGTAGGTGGTGTATGGTTCAAAGGCCTGAGAGCCAGAGAGCTGTTGGTGTAGATACTTGTCTGAGTCTGAACACCAAGAAACAGAAGTGCCAGGAGTAGGAGATCTATATTCAGTTCAAACAATGAGGCCGAGACAACAGGAATCTAACCTTCCTTCACCCTTTTGTTCTAATCAGGGCCTTGAGTGATTGGGTAATACCTAACTGCATTAGGGAGGTCCATTTGCTTTATTCAGCTCACCAATTGAAATGCTAGTATTTTCTGGAAACAACCTCACAGACACACCCAGAATAATGTTTAACTAGACATATGGGCATCTTCTGGTCTGGGCAAGTTTGACCTAAAATTAACATCACAATGGTCAATTTGTTAAACTTACATATATAATAAATGGAACTTTGAAAGACATTTCTCATAAAAATAAGTATACGTAGCACATGAATAATTAAATTGCCTTTCAATTTAAGTGGGAAATAGAAATTTACTGTGACTCATTTTTTGAATACTTCAAACCCCCTAAAAAGGCAAAACTTACACATAAATTTAGCAGATCTCTTACTTTACTAACACTTAAAAATAGTCTACAGTTTCAATAACATGGGCTTAATTAATTCCTTTATTGCTTCACACTTGATGTTAATGCCTTCCTAGGGGTATGTCTATGCTAATTTTGACATATAACTGGATCTGTAGTAATATTTATTTTGGTAACTTCTTGCAGTTGGAGTCATCTTACTAGATGCACAAATAATAGAATACCTTCTCAAACCAAGCAAGGATTTTCATTATCAACAGATGGAACAAAGAATTTAACTGCTTTCCCCAAGTGAACATTCTTTTAGTGGACACATTTTGTATGTTATTTCAGTAATTCCAAGTCCTCATTGCTTGTGTGGATATTATTATTGGCATGATTTTGCCTCCTGGTGCCTTCCTCTAGACATAATGTATTTGTACATAATCACTTAGCTAGCATTTCATAATTCTTGTCTTGTCCTTACACTATATTAACCTAGTCTGTTAGCCTTATTATAAACAGATGTATTCCTTATTAGAATTTTATTATTGTCAGTGGTGCTATATAGGAGCTTCACCTTCTGGCCATAAGGGCTAGTAACTCTAGGTAGTTAGCTCCACTCACAAAGAACATTGATTTATTTTTTATTATCCTGGAATAATGTTGGTTTTCTTCTCTACCTGGGCTTCTCTGTAGCTCCTGATACCAAATACCTGTTGAACTCCTTTTCCACCTGATTTTTATGTTGGATCACCTGTAATGCTCCTTCCTTCATGATTTTGGTTCATATTTCATTTTTTCCCAGAATTTCTTGGCTTTATCCAAGTTTCTTTTCTTTATTCTTTTCACTATGCACAGATGGAGCAAGAGCATGTCTATTTTTTATAAACAGATATAGAGCAGCTGTATAAAAATAGAGGAAACTGAACACCTTTATATATAGTAGTGTTAAAGAACAGAAATTCAACAGTAAATTTGAAGATCTAATTGGCTTTATTAACCAATTCATGAATTGGACACCATCCCATTTAGGAAGTAGAGGGTAGCTCCAAGGAGTTGTACAAAATGGAAGGTTTTTGGAGGAAGGAGGGTGGGGTAAGGAAGTTATTATCAGCAAAGGAAAAGAATTACTCTAGGCAAAGTCACCTTCCCTGGGGGAAGAGCAAAGGGGTCTGATTTCATCAACAACTAAGACTTCCTTCTACATAAACAGAATTTTTAAATTTTTTCATTTAATTTTAATTTTTAAAATTGTTTAATGTTTATTTTTGAGAGAGAGAGAGAGAGCGCGCGCTTGAGCAGGGGAAGGGCAGAGACAGAGGAGACACAATCTGAAGCAGGCTTCAGGCCCTGAGCTGTCAGCACAGAGCCCAATGTGGGGCTTAAGCTCACAAACTGTGAGATCCTGACCTGATCCAAAGTTGGATGCTTAACCAACTGAGTCACACAGGCACCTCGAAAAGAGATGACGCTTTGATGTTCCCATCTTGATAGATACTGCATTACTTGAGAAGAAAGTGTTCAGTTCATGATAATGTTCAATTTCCGCTAAATGATTAAGGCTGAACTTGCTCCTGCCAGCAGTTCTATTCTTGAAGCTGAGGACTTCATTTACAAGATGAATTTTACCAATGTTTTCATCCCATCACTGGGTAGTGCATGGCTGTGTCACCCATGCAGTCTCATGGAGATGCTTTGAAGGCCCCACACTAGCTTTCATGTTTTGCTGTTACTGCCTTAAATTCTCAATCATTTTTGAACAAGTCTGCATTTTCATTTGAAAAGGACCCTCCAAATTACATAGACCCAGTCTTGCCTAGAATGCATAAGCTGTTAGATTAGAATTTAAGGTCCTGATTCGTTTACCCTTTTATTCATCCAAAGTCAGGAGGAAATTCTTAGCATGTGCCCTTCCAATGTATAACAAATCATATTAAATCCAAGAGACTCACCAATTCCCACATATGATTCAAATTCTATACAAAATGTTGTATCACAGAGGAAAATCAGCCTAAATATTTGACTGATTACTAAAAGTTGCTGGGAGATGTAGAAGTACAGATTCCTGGGATGCTCCCCAGACTGAATCCAAATATTTTGGAATGGAATAGAGAAATCTGTGTTTTTATAAGCTTCTTGACTTTTTTTTTTTTTAATGGTCGTGAGCGGTATGGAAACAAAAGGCTATGTTGCATTAGGCTGTCAAAATCTGTGATGTGAGAGGCTTGTGTTACAATACTCAGTTCCTATTGGCTATTCATCTGATATGATTTCTGCCTGTTTTCAGTCTACCAGCAGGGTACATACCAGGAGGGAACTAGCAGTTACTACTCACATCTACTGTGAGTGTGAGACCTCTTTGCTCTTGTAATCATGCTCACTTAACACTTCCAGGAAAACATTGGCACAGTGAGTCCTTTCTCACTTCTAGTTTTTTTTTTTTTAATTTAAATGTTTTATTTATTTCTGAGAGAGATAGAGACAATGTGAGCAGGAGAGGGTCAGAGAGAGAGGGAGACACAGAATCCGATGCAGGCTCCAGGTTCCGAGCTAGCAGTCAGCACAGAGTCCAAAATGAGGCTCGAACCCACGAACCGTGAGATCATGACCTGAGCCGAAGTCAGACGCTCAAACGAATGAACCACCCAGGCGCCCCTCTCACTTCTAGCTTAATCCCTCTCCCCACATACGTTTATTTCCTGTGGTAACTATTTGGATTTTTGCATTATAGTTTATTCCCCTTTCTCTTCCCTGAATCTGATGTTAACTACAGCTGTTACTTTCTTCTGCTCAGCTATGCCACTTTTGTGGGGAAAGATAACAGAAGATGGGGCAAAGCAGAAGCAGAAGTACCATCTTAAAGTAGACACCTGGGAAGGTCCTGGGACTACCCTGACATTTGTACTGCATAATCATTGACAAGGAGTGAATTATTCCCTCCTGCACACTCTTCTTGAGGTAGAGAGTCTAGGGCTTATGAGCTTTTCAAGACCCAGGACCTTAGACAAACACCTGAAAAAGGTAGTATTGACTCTAAAGTGCACAAGATACAACTGCAAAGTCAAAATTGGTAAGTGCTAACTAAATATATTTTACATGTACTTAATTATTACTATTAACAATTTCAAAAATTCAATTACATTTGAAAATAATTTGTAGGTTATTCTTCACTTTGCAAGAATTCCTGAATATACATAATTATTGCTGAGAATTATAGCCAAATATTAAATGCATTATCTGTCACCAAATAATTTCAGAAAAAAAGTTATCAAGGTCATTTCACTTTTTATGATACTCTGCCTGGAAAACCACACAGACTCCACCAGAAGCCTACTAGAACTGATCCATGAATTCAGCAAAGTTGCAGGGTACAAAATCAATGTACAGAAATCAGTTGCATATTTATACACCAATAATGAAGCAACAGAAAGAGAAATCAAGAAACTGGCCCCATTAACAATTGCACAAAACACCATAAAATACCTAGGAATAGACCTAACCAAAGATGTGAAAGATCTGTATGATGAGACCTATAGAAAACTTACAAAGGAAACTGAAGAAGACACAAAGAAATGGAAAAACATTCCATGCTCATGGATAGGAAGAATACATATTGTTAAAATGTCATTATTACCCAAAGTAATCTACACATTCAATGCAATTCCAATCAAAATTGCACCAGCATTCTTCTCAAAGCTAGAACAAACTACCTTAAAATTTGTATGGAACCACAAAAGACCCCAAATAGCCAAAGTCATATTGAAGAAGAAAACCAGAACAGGAGGCATCACCATCCCAGACTTTAGCCTCTACTACAAAGCTGTCATCATCAAGACAGTATGGTATTGGCACAAAAACAGACACACAGACCAATGGGATAGAATAGAGAACCCAGAATTGGACCCACAAATGTACAGCCAATTAATCTTTGCCAAAGCAGGAAAGAGTATCCAATGGAAAAAACAGCCTCTTTAACAGATGGTGCTGGGAGAACTGGACAGCAACATGCAGAAGAATGAAACTAGATCATTTTCTCACACCATACACAAAAATAAACTCAAAATGGATGAAGGACCTGAATGTGAGACAGGAAACTATCAAAACCCTAAAGGAGAAAGCAGGAAACAACCTCCTTGACCTCAACCGCAGCAATTCTTACTCGACACATCTCCAAAGGCAAGGGAATCAAGAGCAAAAATGAACTATTGGGACTTCATCAAGATAAAAAGCTTCTGCACGGCAAAGGAAACAATCAATAAAAATAGGCAACCTACAGAATGCGAAAAGATAGTTGCAAATGACATATTGGATAAAGGGCTAGTATCCAAAGTCTGTAAGGAACCCACTAAACTCCACACCCGAAAAACAATTAATGCAGTGAAGAAATGGGCAGAAGACATGAACAGACACTTTTTAAATAGTTTATTGTCAAGTTGGTTTCCATATAACACCCAGTGCTCATCCCCACAAGTGCCCTCCTCCATGCCCCTCCCTCCCTTCTCCTTTCTCCCACCCACATCAGCCCTCAGTTTGTTCTCAGCATTCAAGACTCTCTCATGGTTTGCCTCCCTCCTTCTTCCCCACTATTTTCCCCCTTCTTCTCCCCCATGGTCCTCTGTTAAGTTCCTCCCAATCCTCCTATATGTGCAAACATATGGTATCTGTCCTTCTCTGCCTGACTTATTTCACTCAGCATAACACCCTCAAGGTCCATCCATGTTGCTACACATGGTCAGATTTCATTCTTTCTCATTGCCACGTAGTATTCCATCACATAGATAAACCACATCTTCTTGATCCATTCGTTTGTTGATGGACACTTAGGCTCTTTCCATGTTTTGGCTATTGTGGAGAGTGCTGCTATGAACATTGGGGTCCATGTGCTCCTATGCATCAGCACTCCTGTATCCCTTGGGTAAATTCCTAGCAGTGCTATTGCTGGGTCATAGGGGAGTTCTATTGTTAATTTTTTGAGGAACCTCCACACTGTTTTCCAGAGGGGCTGTACCAGTTTACATCCCCACCAAGAGTGTAGGAGGCTGCTCATTTCTCCACATCCTCCCCAGCATCTATAGTCTCCTGATTTGCTCATTTTAGCCACTCTGACTGGTGTGAGGTGGTATCTCAGTGTGGTTTTGATTTTATTTTTCCTGATGATGAGGGATGCTGAGCATCGTTTCATGTGTCTTGAACGACACTTTTTCAAAGAGGACATCCAGTTGGCCAACAGACACATAAACAGAGAGTGAGAGGGAGAATCCCAAGCAGGCTCTGCCCTATCAACATGGAGCCCTATGTGGGCCTCTAACCCACGAACTGCAAGATCACGACCTGATCCAAAACCAAGAGTCAGATGCTTAACTGACTGAGCTACCCAGGTGTCCCTTCATTTCATTTCTTTAAATGAAAAAAATATGTTTAGGGATACAGAAGTCAATTGAAAGAGCTCCAAGTGGCCAAAACTAAAACAATCTGACCGATAAAACACATAGTATTAGATTATAAACTAAAGTATAAAATAAAAAGCTGTGAGTCCATACTGACATAAATAGCAACTGAATTTAAACATTTTAATGTATCTAATGTGAAATCTTGATAATACTGTGAAGAAACCATGAAAGCTAAGAATGCCACAACTCCCCTGAGGTCTTAAGACATCCCCATCATGTACAGGTTCACATCACTGCTTTAATAAATGTTTGGAAAGTCGGACTGTAATTGACCTAGTAAACATTATCACAACTTGCTATGTTGTAGCAATACTTTATTATTATTATTATTATTATTATTATTCTTTTATTTGAGAGAGGGAGAGTAGGGAGAGTGACAGAGGGGAAGAAAGAGAGAATCTCAAGCAGGCTCCATGCTCAGTGAAGAGCCCAATGTGGGACTCAATCCCACGACCCTGGGATCATGACTTGAGCCAAAATCAAGAGTCAGATGCTCAACCAACTGAGCCACGCAGGCACCCCATGATAATTTAAAATGTTTTCCTATAGCAAAATGTAATGCAGTACACCTATATTAAAATTACTAAATAGATAGCCGAACTAGTCAGCCCCTTATCCACCTGAGAAGTTCCAGGTGGCTCTGCAGAATTCTGATGCTCTGTGAAACTCAGTTTGTACTTTTTTTAGACACTTAGAAAAGCTGACCCTTTGAAGACAAGCCAAAGAGTTGGAGAAAATAATTGGAATAAACCTGTCTGATACCGGGCATGTATCCAGATTGAATGAAGCACTCTTACAACTCAAAAAGAGGAAGATAATAATCCCACTACGAAATGGCAAAAAGTGTAAAGAAACACTTTAGTAGAGAAAATTTACAGATGATGACTAAACATATGAAAAGTTTCTCAACATTAATAGTCACTCAGAAATGCACATTAAAGGGGCGCCTGGGTGGCTTAGTCGGTTAAGCGTCCGACTTTCGCTTGGGTCATGATCTCGCGGTTCGTGGGTTCGAGCCCCGCGTCGGGCTCTGTGCTGACTGCCAGCTCAGAGCCTGGAGCCTGTTTCAGAGTCTGTGACTCCTTCTCTCTCTGACCCTCCCCCTACTCATGCTGTCTCTCTCCCTCTCCTAGAAATAAATAAAACATTTTTTTAAAAAAATGCACATTAAAGTAATGAGTCACCGGCTAGAATGGGTACAGTAAAAGGACTCCTTACCAACCCGTGGGGAGGCTGAGGAGCAGTTAGAACTCTCACGCATGCAGGAATGCAAAATGGAACAGATACTTTTGAAAATAGTTTGGCAGTTTCTTATAAAGTTAAACATCTAATTACTGTAAGACTCAACGCTGTCATTCCTAGATGTTCCCTGAAGATAAATGAAAACATATGCTCATATGAAGCCCTGCATGCACATGTCTATAGCAGCTGTATTCACTGTTGAATATTATTTCTTTACTTCCTTAGGAGAATATGAACTCAAAAGTGAACAGTAATCCACAAGCTGTTGAAATTCAAAAATCTGAATTTGCTACATAACATGGTATAAAAGACCAATACTTCTGTGGCACCTGGGTGGCTCAGTCAGTTAAATGTCAACCTCTTGGTTCCAGCTCAGATCGTGATCTTGTGGTTTTGTGGATTTGAACCCCACATTGGTCTCTATGCTGGCAGCTTAGAGCCTCCTTGGGATTCTCTCTTTCTCTGTCTCCCTCTCTCTGCCCCTCCACCCCCACATGCTGTTTCTCTCTCTCCCTCTTTCTCTCTCTCTCTCACTCGCTCAAAATAAATAAATAAATAAAATTTAAAAGATAAATAAAAGTTAGGGGTGCCTGGGTGGCTCAGTTTGTTAAAGGTCCAACTTTAGCTCAGGTCATGTTCTCACAGTTCATGTGTTTGAGTCCCACGTTGGTGTCTGTGCTGACAGCTCAGAGCCTGAAGCCTGCTTCAAATTCTGTGTCTCACTCTCTCTATGCCCCTCCCCTGCTCACTCCCTGTCTCTCTTGCACTCTCTCTCTCTCAAAAATAAATAAAAAACATTATATATATATAAGTTAAATATATAACTTATAACATATATAAGTTAAATACTTCTTCCAGAACCAAAGTTTCTCTGAATGACATTTTAACACAAAACTCAGGCTTTTATTTTTTTTTTTTTTGTATTTTTTATTTATTTTTGAGAGAGAGAGAGTGCAAGAGAGACAGGGAGTGAGCAGGGGAGGGGCATAGAGAGAGTGAGACACAGAATTTGAAGCAGGCTTCAGGCTCTGAGCTGTCAGCACAGAGCCCGACGTGGGGCTCGAAACCACGAACCGTGAGATCATGACCTGAGCCGAAGTCGGACGCTTAACCGACTGAGCCACCCAGGCGCCCCAAAACTCAGGCTTTTAAACATGACATGCTCATTACTTAATGTGTTTGAAGGAAATATAGTGCCAGCATTCAAAGCATGTTTTCTTGAAAACGAAGAGATGCTATAACATGTTGATAGTATTCTTTCAAATTACACTAATTTTAATATCTGTAATTTTAACAGTCGCATAGAATTCATATTTTAAAAATTCTTATTGCTAGTTTTAGATTCTCACATCTAACGGATATCACAGAGTGAGCTGACATGTTAAGTGATCGTGTATTTTTACCTACCATATTTCAGAATATTTTCTTTTATACTCAGACACGGAAAGAAAGGATAGTGAAAAGCCCTCAGGGGGCAGTTTTCTAACAGAAATTTTAAAAAATCTTCACGTGGTAGAGATTATCCATGAGCATCTTCTCTGAATGAAATTGTTGAGTCATATATGAATCATTCTTATGTTTTTGCTTTCTATGCCTTCTGCTGAAACTAGAAATGTTTTCATAGTTGCTTTGAGACAGATTCTTAAACTTCTCTGCGTTTGTTTTAACTGAACTAGTGACATCACTTAATTATCAAAGCTGTCTGTTTTCCTCTAGGAATCTTAATTTATCCACTGTATACTTAGTCATTCTGCAGCCCAGTGCTGCTTGTGCCTTCCTTGTACTTGCTGGTTACCCTTATTCTGATTAACATGTCTTACTTATTTCCTACCTAAAAAGTTACCTTCAGTAGCTTGAAGTCTTGAAAAAAGAGTGACAGGGTGCTGCTTTGCTGTCATACCAGATATCTTAGGCAAAATTATAAAATGAAGGAAGTCATTTTAAAATCCCTTTTAGCGTGGCTCATCTTTTTGCTTCCTCTCTCCCTATCTTGTGCCTTTTCTGTGGTATCCTTTCTACCCCTAGTTTCTAGACCCAAATGCCAGCTTCTTCATATAAAGTAACATGTTTTAGGGGCGCCTGGGTGGCACAGTTGGTTAAGTGTCCAACTCTTGATCTCAGCTCAGGTTGTTTTTTTTTAAATTTTTTAAATGTTTTATTTATTTCTAGGAGAGAGAGAGAGAGACAGCGTGAGCAGGGGAGGGTCAGAGAGAGAGGGAGTCACAGACTGAAACAGGCTCCAGGCTCTGAGCTGGCAGTCAGCACAGAGCCCGACGCGGGGCTCGAACCCACGAACCGTGAGATCATGATCTGAGCGAAAGTCGGACGCTTAACCGACTAAGCCACCCGGGCGCCCCAGCTCAGGTTTTGATCTCAAGGACATGAGTTCAAGCCTTGTGCTGGGCCATGCCTGGCCACCAAGAGAGAAAAATCTTCATTTGAGAGGACTTCAAACAACCAGTTATATAGGATTTGGACATCTCTGGCGCCTTGATAGGGAGCACACTGGAGAAGGAAGAAGTAAAGGGGTGGTAAAAGGTAAAAGGATATTTGGTTTTCTTAACCCAATTGAAATTCACCATCAGTGAGGCTAAGCCTAAACCTTGCCAGACTTATTAGAAAATGGATTGAGGTCATCACTATAATGAAAATGTGGTTAGAACATACCATTTAAATATTTAATGTAGAAGCCCACAGTTGGTATAATGTAAAAAATAAAATAAAATCTTTGCTAAAAGTTGATGACAGTGTACTATTATCCTGATTAGTTTCTTGCACACTTATTTTCACTTTTCAAAAGAAACTTGAACTCAGTGGTTCTCTCTCTCCCACCTTCATGGCTGACTCTGTCTTCCACACTTACTACAAGGTTCCTTTAGGGAGGGATAATATAGGTGGTCTTCCAAATGC
This sequence comes from Crocuta crocuta, assembly GCF_008692635.1. Classification (NCBI taxonomy): domain Eukaryota; kingdom Metazoa; phylum Chordata; class Mammalia; order Carnivora; family Hyaenidae; genus Crocuta; species Crocuta crocuta. Next base: position 3,256,729 of record NW_027551575.1, on the reverse strand, counting down.
CTGTTCTAAACCATGTTGCTTTTACTCATTTTTAAAGTGATCATCCACTAAAGAAAGAAAGAAAGAAAACCAGAAAGACAGAAAGAAAGACAAACAGAAAGAAAAAGAAGAAAGAAAGAAAGAAAAAAAGAAAGAAAGAAAGAAAAGAAAAGGGAAAAGAAAAGAAAAGAAAAGAAGAAAAGAAAAGAAAAAAGAAAAGAAAAGAAATTTTTAAAAAATCACACACATAAACTCTTTGGTATAGCAAGAGAAATCAAGTTCACTGGTTAATTAAGAGTATGAGCTTTGAAGCCAAGCAGACCTGAATTTAAGTGCTGACCCCACTCATTCCTTCTTAATTACTTAACCTTGCTGAGCCTCAGCTCTGTCATCCACAGAAAACAGAGTTAATAATACTTGCTTCTCAAAAGCTTGTAAATGGTTCTGTAACAGTTCTCCAAGTGTTAAGACACTTCCAAATCATTAAGAAAATCTCCACATTCTACCTAAGAACCTAAAGTTTTTGCTAGACAGAATGTTTTTGGTGACAAAAGACATCCTGAGTCCTTTACAGTTTTCTTCAGATCTTTCTTCATTATTTCAATATGGCAGTAGAAGCCTCTTGCAGGCAGGGAATCTAGGTCAGCCAGTGTCTAGTTGTCTCCGAATCACCAGACTCATTCTTATCTTCTGGCTTCTCTCTTTTCTGTCAATGATTCTGGTGGTCACGGAGAGATAAGGTGTAGAGATGGGGAATAAGAGTATGACTGGCGAGGAGGTTGGGTGAAAAGGTAGTTGAAACAAGATTGGCCATTTGCTTAAATTATTTTAAATTAGGAAGCTAGGTGATGGGTTCATAAAGTTCACTATACTATTTTTCCTTCTGTGTAGATTTGAAGCTTGCCATTACATGTAATATATACATAGGTATGTATGCATACACATGCATATGCATACATAGTGTGTATGTGTGTGTTTATATATATACAGCAAAGATAGAAATGCACTGTTCTTACATGTCAGTAAAGGCAGGAGGCAAACAGAAAAAAATGGGCAATAAACATTAGTAAACATTAATAAAAACATTAATAAAACATTAATAAAAACATTAATGTTTTTTCCTTGCATTGATTAAGGAAATTAGAAGAATAAGGAAGATGGAAGACAAAGCCTGTTATTTGTTACTGATCTTGGTCAGTTTGAAGATGTGGTTTTGGGTCTACTAGGCAAGTACACTTGCTAATGCTGCACTCATATATTGGAAGGTTTGCTTCCAGCCACAAGCACACATGGATATCCACATCTTCTCCTTGTGGAGCTTTTCCCTCTAAAACATTGGATTTGGAGAAAAGTAAAATGTGTGGGTTTCTGTGAATAACTGGGTCATAAAAGAAGAAAGGGAAAGAAAAGATCATAGACATCCATACCCAATTCTTCTCTCCAGGCTCACCTGTGTCCCTGGAAAAGTGAGTGAGAAGATGGCAGGGAAGAGGTAAGGAATGTCCCACATGGAAGGGAATAGTATGAGTGCCTCCTCAAGTGACCAATGGAAGTTTTTACTTGGGAAGCCAATCACTGTTGACAATTATCCTTTTGCAATTCTACCCAGCAGTTTTGTTATAGATTAGATTCATTGTTCATTATGCCTCTATATAAAGACTCTTCTGTTGACCCCCTCAAATGTACCCTGAGTCTTGAAGTTTTGTAGTTAACATCATGATGGTAGAATGTAGAAGAACTATGACCTAAAATGAGAAAGTGCTCCAAAAGTATCTTTTTCTTTGGCTTGTTTAGAAGCTGTATTTAATTATTGGTTCAGGCTGATTCATTTGATGCTTCAGAGAAGGACTGTTCTTTTATATTGATTGTGGTTCTTGGGAGAGTTTAAAATTCCAATAGATATTTCTGGCATGGGGACTTTCCCATCTATCATTATTGTAGCATATATTTTCACAGTGATTGGTCATTTTGACATTTGCCTTTTAAATGTTCCCCCAAATGTTCAGCAGGTGAGGGTAAGAATTGAGGAATACATTTTTTTTCCCCACAGACTTGCTTGGCCATTATATGACTCTTCCATCCAGTGATATCTCATTGACTTTTAGTATTCACCATTGTCACATCAAGAAATATTACCTTCCTTCAAACTCTTAGCAGGACTATATTTGTACCTCTTTTATGATATTTATTCCATAGTCTTGTGCCTACTGGGGACTATTCTTGCCAATCTTGCAAAAAGTAAGTTCCTGGAGAGCTGGAAATATAAGTATGTCAGGTCCTTATTGTCTCAGTGCCTGGCACAGAGTAAGTATTCATTCAATAAATGTTTTCTAAATGCACAAACACATGGCAATAAACAAATAAATAGAATTTCCTGTTTTTTTAACATTCCAGATTGTTGCTGTACTTTTCTCTTGCTATTATTTTTTTGTACACACCTCTTTCTGTGATCAAACGTCCTATGCCTTTCCATATTTTTCTCATGTAATCTTTATTAACTAGCATGTGATTCTGTTCCGTCTATTTCTGTATTCCTTACTCTCCAGATTTTCTAGGCTTAAAATATGGCAATCACAAGACAAGAACATTGGGCAGAGAAAATAGACTGAATTAAAATATGTTTTGTATTTTTTCAACACTCACTTTATCAAAAAGAATATATGCAAAGTATTTTTTAAATCAAATATTATAGATGGGTGTATAGTACAAAGACAGAAATAATTCACATCTTACCAGCCCCATTATAGCCCTCTCCTCTTGCAATCACTTTTGATGCATTTCTGTATGGGAGATTTATACCATATTTCATGGGTCTTCATATGATTGGTGAAATGTTATCCCACTTGGGCTGATACTCATATCATCTTCTCTACGCCGTTCACACATAGATGTATTTTCTATTGATTACCACTGGAACATTAAATAATATGCTTTAATCTTTTATTTCATCAGCTATAAATAATTTCTCTTAATTTTTAAATTAAGTGTCTGCTATGGATTGGTTGTGTCCCCTCACCCCATACCCAAATTCATATTTAAAACATAATCCCCAGTGTGATAGTGTGGGGGGATTTGGGAGGCGATTGGGGCATGAAGGAAGAGACCTCATGAACGGGATACATATTTTATAAAAGATGGCCCAGAGAATTCCTTCAATCCTCCTGCCAGGTGAGGACACAGCAAGAGATGGCTGTCTATGGACCAGGAAGGAGGTCTTTACCAGACACAGAATCTTCCAGTACCTTGATCTTAGATTTCCCAGCCTCCATAAATGGGAAAAACATCTGTGTGTGTTTTTTTTTTAATAAACTTCTTAGTCTATTGTATTCTGTTATAGCAGCCTGACTGGAGTAAAATAGCCTCCACTGCACCATCATCTGAGCACCTTTGTGCAGTGCCCAAATTGTACAACCATATACTGAGCCCTGACTTTACCCTCTTTTCCCTTTACGTCCATTTTTCCCAACTATTATCAAATCTACTTTACTTTCAACCTTTACATTCTGTTTTGTAACACAATTACATGCACTTTGTATATAGGTTGATTACGATGCCCATACATTATTCATTGTAGAAAAAAGTTATGGTTATACTTCCTTTCATTGTATAGCTTTTTGTTTTTCTGAAATTGCCATTTTTCCTTTGTATTCTCTTCCTTTCTCTCTCTCCCTCTCTTATTCTTCCTCTCTTTCTTCTCTCTCTCCCTCTCCCTCCACCCCTTCTCATCATTTGGAACGTTCCTTCTGTTACTTGAAGCTAAACTATTTAATCTTGGCATCTTCTGCATGGAGGGGTTTTCTAATTATTTTCTTGGGTTGAAGCCATTATTTCCTGGAGCCCATGTCTTTTTTTTTTTTTTTTTCCTTAAACTTCGGTCCTGTTTTACCGTGTTGGAGCATCATCTCAAGTAACTGCCTAAGGAGAGATAAAGTCCTGCACATCTAAATTATCTTCTCTTTGCCTTCAGATTTCATCACAATTTGACTTAGAACAGAATTCTAGACTGAATGCCATTCCTCTCAGAATTTTGAGTCATGATGCCACTGTCTTCTAGCATCCACTATGGTAGATGAGATGTTTATTCTCAGTCAGATCCTGTCTGTTTTTTTCCTGCCTTGTTCTAACATCATACCTCTACCACCAATAGAAATGTTGGCATATTCTCTTTCTCCTTATTGCTTTATTTTTTCACAATGGTTGCCCAAGTATTATTCTTTTCAAAATCAGCTTTTATTGTATTCTAGTATTTTCATATGAGATCATTTGTGTCCTTTCAACTTGGAAACTTACCTTTTAAAATATATTTGATGATTTCTTCACCTCCATTCTGCTCTTTCTAAAACTAATTAAATCACTTGATTGCATATCTTATTTTATCTTTACCTTCAAAATTTTAGTCTCTTGTGTTTAGATACCATAATACGTTATAGATCAAGATAGCATGGATTCAAATCTCACCTGCCCAACTTATTATCCATTTCATGCATAGGAATTTCTTAATCTTTCTTACTTATATTTCCTCACCTATAAGATGGTCTCATGGTGGTGTCTACTGATAAGGTTGTACTGAGGACTAAATAACTTAGTTCATAGCATAGTACCCATTACACAGAGTAAGTACATTTAAAATGTTAGGTATTCTTTTTGGAAATAGCATAGCAGTAAGTTCATAGACTCTAGAGCTAGACTGAGTGGGTTTTAATCCCAGCGCATTAGCTAATTGACCTTGGGCAAGTTGCCTAATCTCTTCATCCTTCAGCTATAAAAAAGGACATTATACCATTATATACATAATATAGGCTTGTATTGACTAAAATACTGAGGACTATAGTGGCCTCTCTGCCTCCTGATACCTGTAGTTCATGCCTTCTGTGTGGCAGCTCTCGCTTGTTGGGTTGTATAACTTAATTCAGTCTCCTTTTGATTATCATAGCATTTCCAACAGGATATAATTTGGGGGATATTGGTAATATGCACACTTTTATTATTAGCTGACATTATTCCTCTTTTCCCTTCTCGAAAGCCCTGGATAGTCTCTGACTCTGGTGACACAGGCTAGCTAACAGGGAACTTCCTAGAAGCACCACACAAAGAACAGAGCTAGCTCTGAGAAACTCATTTGAGTTTTTAAATTCCTTGTTGGCAAAAAAATGTTTTAGACATTCTTTATGTGTGATACCTGAGAGATAGCGTGGAGAACAGGATAGACATGGTTCCTTTTATCCTATACCTTCATTCTGTGGGATTATCATTAGTGCAAACCAATCTAATTCTTTCTTATCAGCTTTTCTAACTTAGGCACCTATATGCAGTGTGCACTTCCAACCCTACTTAATATTCTGAGCAGAAATAGGAGTCAGTAAGAGGCACACAGGAGAGATCTTGGATGCATTTTGCTGCTGTCCACAAAGTCAGTGTTACTCCCTCTATTCTGTTTCCTTAGGGGCTCTCTCAGTGTATGTGTGTGTGGGGGGGGGGATATTGACAGAAGGTAAGACTGTTGTGTTACCATGTGTACTTGAAAGGTTTTTTTTACACCTACTCAGCATTTTGAACTGGACATGAGAAGAAGGTAGAATTACATTCCTGAACAATTGTGCATTAACCATATCCCTTATTTTCTTCAGGAAGCCACTTATGGTACTAACTCAATAACATATACAAGTCAAGAAGTACCAACATCATTGTTTTTCTATTACAGATCCCACTTACCTTTTAGTCGCTTCAAAACTCCCTATTACAAAAAGAAGGCAGCCTTAGAACTGTCACATTTTAGATTCTGGGCATAGAACTCTTTATTTAGATGACATAGCAGTTGTTCCTTTTTCTTTTTTTTTCCCCTCCCTCCTAATGAGGCTGACAGCCACTAGAGGCCCTCCAAGTCCGGAATTCAAACAATGGAACTGGAATGCTAAACAGCTCTCCACCGCCTCACCAGCCACCAGCTGAGAGGTAGCTGTGGGGGGGATTAATCATTCTGAAAGCACGTATCTGCCGGTCATGTCCACAACCGGCTTATTAAATACTTACAGTCTGTTACACAGCCTGTGTAGGTTTCTCTTCTGAAGAGTACTGTCTAAAATCAACAATTATTTCTGGGTTCATCTGTTCACATTTTATTCTTTTCCAGAACTTTTCTTTTAATATTTTTCTGCTTCGAAACAAACTCTCAATGCTCAGCATCTTTTGTGAGGAAGTTCACGAACTGGCAAAGATGATCCTACTTTCTTATTCAGAAGAGGCTCTACAGAAGAATGCTTCCTTCTTTCCCACCCATAGTAATGCTAAGCTTTTGATTCTCTGAATCAGATGAGCAACTGGGTTGAGAGTCCTGGGTTATACCTCTACATTCGATCTTGCCACTATCTCAGTACTCAGAGGTCTAGTTACGGCATAGGCTAGAACAGAATGCAATGGTCTGCCTTGTTCTCCACACAGGCTCTAATCACAGAAAGAGACAAGTTTGCATACCCTGATCCTTTTATGGTTGGGAATCCAACAACACAGTGAATAGGCCAGTGCTGGCATAACTGTGAACCAGAAGAACATCTTCAACCCAAATCTTTCAGGCTAGTAATAAGGAGTGTGATAAATCCCATCTTCTTTATCACCTTACTCAAATTCTCAATGGTTATCTCCCCACTCAAAGTTTTTCTAGTATATTTTCCAGTTTTTTTTCATGACTTTTCTTTTTTCTTTTTTTTTTTTATGATCTTTTCATCCAGAAGCTCACCTTTGCTGATGGCTTGCCTACTTGAAATTCTCTTAACAGTTTTCTGCAACAAAAGCTGAAACCAGTTTCAGGAAGTTCAGCGCTAACCAAATTCTATGAGTCTCTCCTTAGAGTGGGAGGTGAACCTGAGTCCTCTGGTCCTTGAAAGGTATTCCATTTTTAACCTAATTCCCTAGTGAGGCTGTAAAAGTCCACAACATGCAAACACACTAGCCTTCCAAGGACTTGGGCTGATGTATTTAGTTATGGTTACTTGTCCTTTGAGAGATACGAGTTTCATTGAGCCAGGAAACATTTCATGCTCTCTTAATACAATGGGACTGAAGGGTATAGCACACAAATGTTAATGTTAAGAAATTCCATTATTAGCAGTTTATTTTAGCTTCCCTAAATGGCATACAGTTGTATCCAAAGAATGGAGACTATGATAGATCACTGCTTCTTTGCCATTAATTAGAAATATTGATTCTATGATTAAACACATTGTTCATTTTGTGTTTCAGATTTGCCTGACTTCCTAAGTCTCTTGAAAGAATAATCTGTTCAGAGTTCTTCAAGAGAAGAGGGTTTTGGATTTTTTTAAAAATCATTTTGGTCTGGTTCATAACAAAATAACAAAATATCAAGATTCTGATCTTAAGTAAATGATCTTTTTATTTCATCCTAGGGAAAAAGCTTGGAAGAACTTGGTTCAGCTTCTTTTCTTAAACCTTCTACTTCAAGTGTGCTGCTAAGTTCAAAGGGAAGCAGTTGTTTTCAGGATTTTGACCTTGATTTGTATAGAATCAACCTAGCCACTTTGACTTCCAAATCTTATAGAAAACCTCTTGTATATTAACTTTGACAGACTGTTTCCTGTAATTGATTCCTTGTACCTTGATATAGTGGACCACTGATTACTTGCTTTCTGAGGATGTTTCTCTAAATTTATTCTAGAAGTCAAGGATTAAAATGAGCCATTCTCTACCTCATTCAGTCATGGTGATTTCGATGAGACATAGTTGTTTCAATTGTCACAACCCTTGATGCACATTAAAGAGCCAAACAATAAGCCACCCCAAAATAATCTTCTTTTGGCATGAGGACTATTTTTTTTTTTTTTTTACAAACTGCGCACACAGGGGAACCTCTGAAAACAGAGTAGAGAGTAAGTACCCTTTTGTAAGAGAAACCTATCTTTATAATGGAATTTTGCATTAGAAAAGGGATCTCACACCTAGAAGAGAGCTATTACCAGAGATCTTTTTCACCTGAGACATCCATCTGCATCTGCAGTGCAATCTCTGTTTTTCAGACGTCCTCCTCTTTCCTTCCTATGCACTGTTACCTCAGCACCTTCCAATATTTATCTTTTGTCTTTAAATGAACTGGCTTTGAGGTTGGTGGTTCGGGCCATTTCATGGAGTTATTCATTTTTCCTTGATAGGTCCCATGTATACATGAGATATGCATGTTAATAAACTTGTTTTTCTCTTGTTAATCTGTCCTTTGATACAGGAGGTCTCAGCCAAGAACTTAGAAAATAAAGGGAAAATTCTTTCTCCTCCCGTGCAACATTTAATGACCACCAAAACCAAAAACCAGAAACCAAAAAACAAAAACCTGAAGATGAAATTTGTAATGACTCACAGTGGCTGCTGTTTCTGTGAAGTGGTTGATGCTTTTGCTGGGAAACTAAGTGGAAGGGAACTAGAGAAAACCAAAGCTTCTACATTTGCAGACTTAACAGGTGTCGAGGTAAGAGTTATTTCAAGGCTTTGATTCTTTGTAGCTTGATTTAAGGTAGTTGATAGTGAGACAAGATATGTGCACTTTTAATAATCGTAGCAACATTTAGTGGTATTTTAGGTGATGATTTATATTTGGAGCTAATAATCTGAGGAATTATTTAGAGATGTATCCTGGGAAAGAGCCCACACGCACAGACTCCAAGTGCAAAACTAAAATGTGTAGCTTTTGCCAGAAAGCAGAGCTATAAATCAGTAAAATGGGAGTTTCAAATATTGGCTACCCAGCATGAAAAGGCCTTATTACTAAATCTGCGATGCACTTATAAATCAAAAGAAGCCCTGAGGTGGACAATAATTTATGTAAGAAATTTGCTTTTGACTACGTAAGTGATTGCTCTAATTCACTACTTCTTTAGTCTTGAGAACTCAAATTTGTCATTATTTAGTGAATGTCACCATGAATTTATCAAATGATTAGCTAAACATCACAGATGTCCTAAATCAATTTACATATAAGGATAAGCAGCATTGATAAAAAGCGTTCTACCTGCTTAATACATATACCTTTTCCTGTCCCCTTAACCAGAATGCATTTAGAGTCTAAATTAAAATTACCTGGAAATTGTAGTGTTAAAAATAGTTAAAATACTAATTTTGTCTTATATAAACCTTAACACAATAATGAGTAAGTCTGTTTTAAAATGACCTTTAGGGCATTAAAACAAACAGAAGATAAACCAACATCCCAGCTCTGCCTCAAGATGTTGGGATTTAATTGCTCCTGCGTGCAAGGCATGGGTATCACGAAACACTCCACGGATGATACTGATTTGGCTCCAGGGTTACTAACCTCTGACCCAGATGATTCCTTTTTTTTTTCCAGCCCCTTTCTGTACCAGGTCATCCTTCATGTTAATGTCATATTAGTGCCTCAGAGGCTGCTTTACCACATCATTCTCCTGTACCAGTTTTTCATTTGCTCCTTTTACTGGGCTGGGACATTTGCAACTGTTTAAACTGTAACTTCTACAAATCGGAAAGGCTCCATTATACATAATAGTTAGCACTTAGTATTAATTTTAATGCTGGAAAATTACTTTAAAATACTGATGCAGAGCATGATATAAGTGTCTGGGTCTTCAGGGTCAGAATCAGGCCTGCAGTTTGTAAAATATATGGTTACCCTTAGGATGAAATTTTTTTTTGCTTGGTGGATCATGTCTAAAAAACGGAAATTCCAGAATCAAGATTTTATTTTGGGGAGGGGCTGAAGAAGGGGGTCATACTAAAATGCAAATATCCATACTGGAGAAATCTGACATGGGATTGCTTTTCCTTTCTAACTGGACCATTATTCTAAAGGAAGATTTGATGGGGAATTGATAGACCTTGAAAACACTGGGCATCTTCAGGAACTCCTAGAATGAGGAGACGCTCATAAAAGGCTGTTCCTTCACTATTTTCCTATAATAGTTCTGCTTTCAGGTGTGTGTGTGTGTGTGTGTGTGTGTGTGCGCGTGCGTGTGTGTGTGCGCGCGCGCACTTGTGATAATATGCATATTAGAGTGGGGAAAATATTTAAAATTACAGCAGTTTCCTAAGATTAGACAATTGTTACTTGAATAGCAGAAATACCTTAGTTTGGGATTTTAAAACTGAGCAATGAGGGAGAATTTGCTCAATTAAATATGAAAAAGTACTATAAATTTGCAAAAACTAGGTGTCATGAGAATAGCATTGGAATACACAGAGAGACAAAGGGTCATATGGAGAAAAGGTCAATAAACAGACACAAACACACAGATGTATATAACTATTATTTTAGTGATAAAAATATGATAAAGATGGCATAAAATCATGAAGCCATTAAAATAATAAATAATGTGCATTACACAAAATAATGTAAAAATGCATTATTTGCATAGAAAATTAAAGCATTAGGCTCTTATTTTATAAATAGGTAAGATGGATTGACAGTTCTGGGAAACCAATAAAATAAGAGGTTATCTCTCTGTGGTAGTACTTTAGATAATTTAAAATTTCCCCTTCTGTTTACCTGAATTTTTAAAATCTAAGTTAGAATGTAACTTGTACAAAAATGCTTCATCATTTTAAAAAGGAAAAATGAAAAGGTTTTCTTTTTATATCAAAAGCTTATAGCCGAGATATAATTTATTTTGATACCATTATATAATTACTGAGCATTTTCAAGAGCTCAGGCTGCTTATAAAAATAGAAGCACAAGAAATATAGAGAGTCATGTCTGAAAAAAAAAAGCCTGTAAAATCTCAGTGGAAGACTGTATAAATGAAGTAAATACTGGGCTCACAGAATAAAGTGAACAAAGGAATTATCTTTCAGCAAAGTGGACCCCGTAGGTGAAAGTTACACCTTCTATAAGGCACAGGAACCAAAAGCTAGGTCGGAAAAACTCACTTTATCAATATTTCAAGTTCAAAGCGGTCAAACTAAAGGGAAAATGAAATTATTTTTTGCCTGTAGTTCTCTCTTTGCCCTTTCTCAGGGACAACTCAGCAAAGATTGAAAATGTGCACAGAATAATGTTGAGGGTGGTGGCAAGCCATCCACAGGAGGGACATGACCCGAGAGCCTACACAAGGATTGAGGCAGCAATATTTTCCAGCAAGCCTGTGCTTCTATTGCTAAGGGAACTGTGTAAATCAGATAAATGCCAAACTCGTAATTCATCCAGACACAGCTCTTCCACCAGCTCGGTCAATCCAATTATCTCAGAGCAGGGGCAATGGGAAGAGTGTGAGAGGACATATTAGGCAGCTCTCCACTAGCAAAAGGTAAAGAAATACACAACTCCACACTACCACCTACAGGGTGACCTCTTACAACCACACAGGGCTTCTAGCTCCTGTCTGTCAGCCCAAACCACCTTCCTAAGACAAAGGAGCAGGAGCAGACTTTTCATTTAGTGTTGTACATGCTGTATCTTTATTCAAAATAAAGCCCCTTTCGTGTGTCAGAATGGCTCTAAGTAATAACAGCCAATACTTATTAAGAGTTTACAGTATGAGGGGCGCCTGGGTGGCTCAGTTGGTTAAGCGTCTGACTTTGGTTCAGGTCATGATCTCATGGTTCCTGGGTTCCAGCCCCACATTAGGCTCTGTGCTGACAGCTTGGAGCCTGGGAGCTTGTTTCAGATTCTGTGTCTCCCTCTCTCTCTGCCCCTACCCTACTCGTACTCTGTGTCTCTCTCAAAAAATAAGTAAACATTTAAAAAATGTTTTAGAAAAGTTTACAATATGCCAGGCACTGCCCTATGCCATTTGTAATTATTAATTTATTTGATGTTCATAACCTAAAGCAGTAAGTACTGTTATCCTCTCCATTTCCCATATGAGGACACACAGGTACAGAGAGATTAGGTAACTTGATTAAGATCACACAGCTATTAAGTGGCAGTGGTTGGGAACAAACAACACCGTCTTTTTTGGCCACATGAGGTGTTTTGAGAGGGAAACAATGGCTTAGTATAAGTTTAAAGCTACTCACAAGATTCTAGCTATAAGATTGGATCAATTAAATTCTTGATCCAATTTGATTTGTCTGATCAAATAAAATAGCACTTCACCTTCTTGAAGGTAGAGATAGAGAGGAGCAGGAAGAGAAAATAAGAAAGGATTGAGGAAAAGCCCAGAGCAGATAAACAAGCCATGATACATCCATATGATGGAATACTACTCAGCAAGAAAAAGGAACAGATTACTGACCCTGAAATATAGTAACATGGATGAATCTCAAGTGCATTATGCCATACATAAAAGATTCTGGAAACTTTTCAATTTATATGACATGCTATATGATTCATAATCTGGAAAAGGCAATACATTGAAGCAGATCACACTGGCTGCCAGGATTTGAGGTGGGGGAAGGTTGACAACTATAAACATGCCTGGGGGAGTGTTTTGGGTAATGAGCTACTGTATACATTGATCAGAATTCTCAGAAGTATGGACAGAAAAGGATACATTTTACCATATCTAAAGTATATCTTTTAAAAAAATACAGGACTCATAGCAGCCAGAACCACTTTGAAATCTACCGTTGACAGAAAGTCTTAGTAGATTAATTTTGTTCTTTTTAACAGATCTTCATTGAGCATCTTCTGTGCACATACAGTGTGGTAGGGCAGAGAGGACAGAGAGCATTTTCTGTGTACATACACCAATGATAATAGCACACAGTCCTGTCTCAGGAAGCTCAAGGCCAGTTACATTTAATGATATGAATTGATTCTCTCTGAGAAATCTGAGAGACCATAAGTAGCACAAAGGATATACTTTTTTCCTTTCAAATGAAATGTAAATGATATGATAGTGCCTATGTGTATAATACAAAGTAGAGGTGCTTCACATGTACCCCAGGGGTACTGAATAAAGTAGTTCAGGTATCCATTTATTTTACAACTATTTACTGAGTGTCCACCATGTGTTAAGTGCTGAGGTGTGGTAGTTAGCCTTAGTTGTCAAGTTGTCTAGGTTACAGTCTCTGGTTTTCATTCAAACACTAATCTAGGTGTTGCCTCAAAAGTATTTTGAAGATGTGATGAAAGCCCATAAATGACTGTAAGGGAGATTATCCTAGATAATCCAGGAGAGATGGGTCTGAGTCAGTCAGTTTGGAAGGCTTTAAGAGCAGAGTTGAGGCTTCCCTGAAGAAGAAATTCAGCCTGTGCATAAAAGCTTTAGCTCATGTCCACAAGTTCCTGCCTGCCCTTCATGATGCCAGCCCTACAGATTTCAGATTTGTCTAGTCAGCCCCCACCACCACAGTGGTCAATTCCTTGGGAAAATGTTTTGATATATATCTCCTATGGTTCTGTGATTCTGGTTGAATCCTAACTACTACCCAAGGAAAAAGGGATGTAAAAGATAGACACAGATCTGGCCCTTCCAATTGTATGGTTTAGTGGAGATGACATGGAAGTAATCTGGTGAATACAATGTAATTTTAAGATGGGAGAAGTATAAGGAATATATTGGGAAATACCTAGCCTGGGCTTCAGAGTGGGATGCATAAAGAAAATGTCCTAGATGATGGAAAGTTTAATTTAAGAGTTAAATTAACAATGGGTTAAGAAAGTACCATAAGTGTGTGTGTATGTGTGTGTGTGTGTGTGTGTGTGTATGGGTGTGTTTTGCAGGAAGAGTATTGATACAGTGTTTCAAGCAGAAGATCTAGCCTGTACTAACGTATGTAGGCAAAAGGAAACATGGCATAATGGAAGAGAATCAGTAAAGCTGGCATGTATGGTATGAAGGTAAGATATGAAGGCTTTTCGAATAAGCAGAAGCTAGATCATGAAGGCCTTGTGAGTCCTGTTAAGTTGCTGGACATGGGGAAGCCATTAGATGACTTTCAGCATAGGGAATGCTTGGTTAATTTTGGATTTCAGGATGATCCTTCAGGATACAATATGGAGAATGGACTGGAAGAAAATGGAGGTTGGGGACTAGGAAAAAATAACTCAAAAGACGGATGATGATGATGTAGTCTGTGTAGAAAACAAGTAGAAATGGAGGGGGTTTAATTGTAGAGATATTAGATAGTAGACAATATCTTGGTGATTTACTGGACTTGAGGACTAATAGAGACTGAAAAGTCCAATGTCAAGCCATAATTTCTGACCTAGCTACTTGGTGGATGACAGAACCATTCACAAAGAAGGATGGAGCACCTGGTTGGCTTAGTAGGTTAGGGCTCCGACTCCTGTTTTCAGCTCAAGTCATTGTCTCATGGTTCATGGGATTGAGCCCCACACCAGACTCTGTGCTAACAGTGTAGAGCCTACTTGGAACTCTCTCTCTCCCTCTCTGTGTCCCTCCATTACTCATACTGTCTCTATCTCTCTCAAGATAAATACACTAAAAAAGGAGCAAGGGCAGAAGAGGGAAGGGTTCTTTGGTCCTGCTATATTTGAGGTACCTTTGGACATATAAATGGAGATAACCAGTAGGCAATTGGCTATACCGGTCTAAAGGGCAGGAAAAGATCTGAGCTCAAAATAGGTGTAGGAGGCATTGTTAAATCAATGGAGACTAAAGATGTGGCTGTGAATGCCATTCCCTAGGATGGTAGAGAGGGTGGGAAAGATATCAGGATATAACCTGGAGCAATACCAACATACCCAATGGCGGAAAGGAGGAGAGCTTTCAAAATAGCAAATGCTAGTTTTTTAACCAGGTTAAAAACATGACTTGCATGGAGGAGGGCACTTGTGGGGATGAGCACCGGGTGTTATATGGAAACCAACTTGACAATAAACTATCTGTAAAACAAAATAATAATAAAAAAATAAAAACATGACTTGCATAATAACCTTCTGTAGGATTATTTTTCTCCAGAGTTCATGGGTGAATGTGAAAATCAGTTGGGATCCAATGATATCAAAGTAACTTTTAGTTGTAAACGTACTCCCTTTCTATACTAATGTGGTCTAGCTAGCATGTGCTTTATGGTTTGAAAAGCTTTTTCACAGACATACATTCTTTCATTTAATCCTGAAGAAAAAGGCCTACAAGGTAGTTATTAACATTCTTCCTGTTTTATAAACAAGGACACTGAGCACCAACTCAATAGCATGTCCAACGTTTTTTAAAGTTTTTGTTTTCATTTTAACAGTGTTGTTTTGGAAGTCATACATAATATTACTTTCTTCTTGTATTGTCTCAATTGTTTCTTCCTTAAATTTGCCCCTCTTTTTCTACTTGGTGAGATTTAGCTTTATATTCAAGTATCTTTTTTCATTCTTTGTCCAATTCTAGCCCAGTGATAACCACTCTGCTGGAATGAATGCCAACGTGGACAGTTGTGCCATTTGCCTTGTTGTGCAGTACTTGTTCTGTGTAGATGACATGTTTCTCCCTGTAAACCTGGACTATTTTGCCAGTTTGCTCACCGTTAGAGGCCTCACAAAACTCAGGTCCATCTCAGAGCCTCAATCCTAACAGTAGAGCTTTTTAGAGTGAAGGCAACATCAAAAACAGCCCTGAGGCTATGGCTGACCCTACCCTGCATACAGGGAAATAAAGGCTCATAGAAGCCTAAAGGGTAGTCAGTGTTTCTTATTTTGAAAATGGAGTCGCTGGATTTGCGTTCAGAGCTTTTGATACCGTAGAATTAGCCTTTATACCTGCTGTCTCTTAATAAATAGCTACTTAGTAAATCTTGAGGGTCCACAACTTTATTGTTACTCTTTTCCTCTTTCTTCTTTCTCTTCTCTTCTCTCCCCTCTTCTCTTCTCTTCTCTTCTCTTCTCTTCTTCTCGAGAAATAGAGAGAGCACAAGCATGGGAGAGGGGGAGAGGGAGGGGGAGAGACAGAGAGAGGGACAGAGAGACATAGAGACAGAGTCTCAAGCAGGCTTCATGCTCAGCGAGCAACCCTGCTCCATCCCCCAACCCTGGGATCATGACCTGAGCTGAAATCAAGAGTCCTTTGCTCAACCAGCTAAGCCACCCAGCCACCTATTTTTGTTTCTTTGTATCGGTTTGTCTTGAATTTGGGCCCCTGACTCTCCATAGCAAGCATCATGATTTTTCTAGCAACTCACCAACTTTTCGCCAGAAGGTGTATTGTTCTTTATAAAAACAGAGTAAAAAAAAAATGTGAATTCTAGCGATTACTTTTCTGCTTTAGTGTCAGACTCTCTTGGTGCCATACAGTAAAATTAAAATATGGGGGTATTACTTTGTAACCTCTAAGTTTCTACAAATACTAAATTCTATCATCGGGATTGTAATCGTCACTTACAAGGGTATTAATGAGAAATGTCAGTGTAAGTCTATGGTTAATTTAACAACATTGAAAGACCCTTGAAATTTCTTCTATATAAGTTTATAAATCATAGGAAAAATTCACCCTAATGTTTCCTGAGAGTACCCTCAACTATAGAAGTACACAACATAATTAAAAATCATATCCTTCTACCTGAAAGATTGTCTTGAGAATCAGCAACTTTATCAATATGGAGGTGACTTGTCAATGCAAATGATCCCATGAAAGGGGAATACCCTTCTCCTTTCATTAATGATAACAATCAGAGTTTTATTTCAGGTAGGTGAGGCTTTTTTGCCACAAGGTAAATCAACCCTGCTTTAAAATCCTTGATGAGCAATATACATATGTATTTTTTTTCATCCAGATGAATTCAATCACACCAGAATAATTCCAGCATCAGTAAAAACAGTATACAGATTCAGGATTGGCTATAGAAGGCTGATGCTTTTAGGAAAAGAGCCTCAGGGCCTTGGTGAATGCTCTTGGTTATGAGTGGCTCCTTTATAATGGTAACATTTACTTCTATGAGACTCTAACTGCTTGGTTCCCATAGAAACTCAAGTGCCAGAGTGATGACCCAGGGAATGACCTTGTATTTCCTGAGATGACTGTTGGGCCCAGCATAAATCATTGCTTCTTTTGCAAAACTGGCTTCCAATTTAGAGCCTTCCACTTGCTTGCCTTGTTCTCTAGGCAATGCCCTTTACCTTTGTTTTTCTTTCTTCATCTGTAAGGTGAAGATTATAACCTTAATGTCTCTCTCACAGCTGCTACAAAGATATAGGGAATTGTTACTTTATTACTTCACTTTTTCTTCAAAATGGTATGATACCGCACATTTCACTTTGAAAGGAATCGAATCAGTGTTACAGAATTATAAAAGGGAAAGTATTTTATTTGCATGTAGGAAATATAATGTAAAACAAGGAACATGTGTTTTCTGTATAAAAACTATCCTCCTAGTACACCTGAAATGAATATATTAACAATGCCGAAATTAAAATAAATTTAATAAAAAGCAAAACAACACAAAACAAAACAAAAAACAGAGTCACCCAAGAGTGAAAAAAACAACTGTGAACCTAATGAATCTCAGAAAATAGTAACTTTTAAAATAAACTAATAAATAGTTTCACACTTTAAAATTCATATCCCACATTATGTTTCTATTTTCATCATCTTTTCCACTGATATTTTTCATGATTCAAAATGTATGTTGTCAAAGTTAGGATGGAGATTCTTGGATGCAAAACTCCATAGGATTTTATTTCTGAATATGCACCTGATGAGAACTGGCAATTAGTGTACTTGTTTGGGAGTAATTTTGTTTAAAAGTTAAGGAACTCAGAAATGTCATTGTTATCAAACCAAATACCAAAGCTACCTCTTTAATGTTACAGGAAGTTACCCAACAATTTCAGAAACTATCCTGCAGACCATATCTTAGTGTAAAAGGGTGGGGCTATTTATTCACTCATGTGACAGACCTGTGACATGGTGGGTAAGCATGTAACTGTAGGATCATATTGCATTATTAACCCTCCCATTTTTGCCCATGAAAAAGCAATCTTCTTAAACTTCTTATGACTCAACTGATTTTTTTCATCTACAAACAAAGATCATCATAATGTATCTACTATGTGGGTTTTATGTGAGGAGAAAATGATAAAATAGCACGTGTAAAAAGGTAGTAAATGCCTGAAAAGCCAGCTACTGCATGCAGTAGTAGACTTCTACCTCCGAAGAATCACTTTGGCTTGCCTTTGTCTGGTTTGTGCCTGTGATGCATAAGAACGAGACAACAGGCTAGGAATTTAAGCTGCAATCATTCACAAGCATATAAAAAATAAAACTCATAGGGGGAAAAGAAAAACTCATAAGGGAATTTTTGTGTGTATCAGTATCCCTGCTGTTCCAGAAAATCATTTGAGCTGCCTGAGTCAAGCTTATAATCATTTCATGGATTCCAAGCTAATGAAAGAGCTGAGTAGCTGCCCCTCTCCTGGCTTTGAGTCTTAGACTGGAGAACACTTCTGACTTTATATATTCCCTCCACCTCATTTCCTGAATAAGAAAATAAATTCCTCAAAATCTTATATGATTTTTTAAAAATGTTTTTTAATTATTTTTGAGAGTCAGAGAGAGACAGCGTGAGCAGGGGAGGGTCAGAGAGAGGGAGACACAGAATCCGAAACAGGCTCCAGGCTCTGAGCTAGCTGTTAGCACAGAGCCCGATGCGGGTCTCCAACCCACTGACTGTGAGATCGTGATCTGAGCTGAAGTCAGATGCTTAACCGACTGAGCCACCCAGGCACCCCGCAAAATCTTATATGATTTTTATCTTTGTTCCATCACCTGCCAGCCCTTTTTTTCCCACAGCCCAAACCAAGGAACCCCATAAAGAAATAATGGAGTTGGTTAAACCAAAATTTGGTTCACTTGGGTTCAGTTCAAAGAGTGCTGCAGTGCTTGGGTATGAATGCTATGTTCTAACCCAGTATCTTGTCTTAGGGATGAGAGCAATTCCCCTTCAAGTAGCTTCTGGGAATGAAGAACAGTAACCACAAAAACACTTCTTATGAATCCATCTGTAATGAAACACCTGAAGGGAAAACTCCCTGCTTGAAAGTTCGTACAGTTATATAAAGGCCTAACAGGTGACTTTGAGAGAAACAGTTATTGTGGTATGCTAAAAGCAACATAAATTGAAGAGCCTAAGAATTCTCATCCTCGGCTAGCTACTATTCACAGTGTGAGTGCTTTTCTACTGAGACATAATGTTCCATTAGTCAAGGGATGAAAAAGCAAGATCCAAAATTACATTTTGCAACACTAACACAAACTTTGTTAGGGTTTATAGGCATAGCATGATGCAGAGAGGAATGTTATTATTTTTCATTTCCCAATAGGGTGGCACTAACTCACCCTAGTTTGCCTGGGATATTTGATGCTGTAGCACTACTTGTATCCCATACCCCAAGAAGCCCTTAGTCCTGGGCAAACCAAGGTCCAAGGTAGACACCCTCTATCCTAAACTGCATTAGTCCTAATCCTAGCTACATCTACAATGTAATTTTCAGGTTTACAAAAATTTTCACCAAAAATCCACCTTTTTCAGCTTGAAATATAGTATTTTAGAAAAGATAAGTAGAATCATATTCATGAAATCATTTAAAATCCTTCCTATGACTTATTGGTGACACACAGTCCTTCATACATTGTATGACAACAGAGAGTAGTCCCAGACCTCTTGCCCTTAATTGGGCAGACAGAAGCCATACTACAAGCCACCTTAATATGCTTCAGTAAGTTCTGTGATGGCAGAAGCTCTGAACATAGAGGAGCTCAGGGAGGAATGTACTTGGAGTCTGGAAGATTCAAGAAAAACTTCCTAGTGAGAGTGATAGCTAAGCTGACATCTCAAAAAAATTCTTAGTTATTTTCAGAAGTCACTAATAAAAGCCTTATTCTAAGTAAGAAGGCTAGAAAGGCAGGTTTTCCTGAATAAAGGCACCAGAGGGGTGTACTGGGTTCCTCTGGAGCAAACTTCTCCCTTTAATCCTGTTTGCCTTGACTTTCTGTAGGAGAAACCTAGTCCCTTGAACCATTTCCTCTTTCAAGTGCTCCAAGTCCTCCAGTGAAATACATGTCTTTTCCATTCATAAGTGTTAAACCCCCTCCATCTTTCCCAGATCCTTGAACATCTCCATTTTCAACAAAGCTTCCTCAGTCTTTGTGATTGTCTCTCATCTTCATAACTCCAAGCCCCCTGACCCCTTCCTATTCATGACCTACCTTTAGGAGCTTTCTTATATTCCATTATTTTATTTCTTTTTATTATGCATTAATGCATCAAATTTTGTTGAGTACCTACTACAGGCCTGACATTCATCTCAGTCAAACAGGATCCCTGGTTTCCTGGAGCATATAATACCTTTAAAAACAAACAAACAAGCAAACAAAACTTGACAAGATTATAAGTGCTGAAAAGTCCAGGTCATGTCATACATGTCTCTTGTGTCCCCTGCAGTGCTGGAAACAACTGTGACGCATATTATGCAGTTAATAAATATTTGTTGATTTGAGAAACTAAAGCATTCTGTAGTGGAATTGTTCTATTAGGAATTATAATCAAGGGAGATGAAAGAGAGATGGTAGAGTTTCCTACAGGATTCAGTTGAAATGTATTGATGTCCTCACTGTGTAGTGCGGAGGACATTAGGATATGAAAGTTAAATGCGGGAAATGGAATTGGACTTTTGGAAAATGCTCCTTATGATGAAAATATAAATATTTTTTTTCTCTCTACCAAGCTCAGTAGGGTAAGTTAGTGCATAAAACACTACGAGAACTAAAAAGATTCAAGTTTACCTTTGATTTTGCCTATGACCTACAGAACTTACTACTTCCTTTGATTCTCAGTTTGTTCATCTTTAAAGTAGGAGAATGTGTGGATCCCTGTTTGTCCTCTGTCTCTGCCCATTACCACCCTACTGTGCCTTAGGAGGCTGGTACATGGAGATTGCGCTTATAGGCTCCATGGCTTTGGGCTCTAATTGGGTTCAGCCAATGGGGAGCTAGCTAGCAAGCAAGTGTAGGAGAGTTGGTTATTTTCTTCCACTGCAGGCTCCGTCTTTCACAGCAATTTCCCCTAGTAACAGTGAATACTGTCTTTCTGGGCCTTGGCCGCCTGGCTGTAACTTCTGTCTGGTTCCCTGTTGATTATAGCTCCAGGGTACGCTCCTTTCCCTTGATGGTTTCCACTAACTTTGCCCAGGGCTCTGCGGATAACTCCTTTATTAAATTTTCTACAAATGACCCAGTTTGTGCCATCTTTTCCTGCTGATGGAGACAACAGTCATATTTGTATCTCACTCATATAAACATTAAGTTAAACTGTATGAAATGTCTAGCACAAACTCTAGTATGAAGTAAATCTTAAATAAGTACGACTCCCTTACTCTCCTTCTCCCTATAGCGTACTCTGGCCTTCTTAAAGACGTGCTTCTAATTTATGCTAGTGTGGAATCTGTGCTTAATGTGATTTTTAATAGTTTAACATGGTTCTTCCGGAAGAGGTCTTTGCTACTATGCAGGAAAACTTTTGTTTACATAAGGATCATTGGCAAATAAAATCAGGAATATGTCTCTTTCAAAAAGTCATGACAATATAAATTGTATAAATATAAGTGTTTCAGCCAGAGTTAAATATGTGCTTTTTTAATGATATAATATTCCTCCTTTCAGGAACATATACACTCAGACTATGAAAGAACTAAAGGCTCAGAAGAAAAAGATTTATTTGACATAGGTAACACCTTTGTGGACAAAATATTACTCTCAAATATTTGTTTTGAAGATGATCGATAATCTTTCTAGCTCAAGTTTCCTATAAATTTTGTGGCAGGAGGATGAACTGAGAGTTAACTGTGACAGAATAGCCATTGAGAAATGATTCAATCCCTTTTTGTCCATAAAGTGATCATGGAAGAATGAAAGGTGTTCTTAGCTTGCTCTAGGAATGACAAGGCCTTTGAGTTCTTCTGCCCAGAAATTCCCAACTTCCTTACCTTCTGGGGATAGTTAACACAAAACAAGTAGTCATCTGTTGTGGGTGTGCCAGGAGGAATTTCCTAGACACTTTTGTGTTATTAAAGGCTTAGATTTGTGTAAATAATTCAATCTAATTTCTTAAAGAGAAAACTAATCAGAAGAAGTACTGTGATAGAGGGTTAAGGAGGGGTGCTATGAGGTTGATAGGTGTTTACAGCCAGGAAGGTGGTGGGAGATCTGGTGTCAGGAGCAGCAGAGGCAGGGGCTTACTGGAATACAGTCTTTGAAGTGGGAAAGCCCCAGTACAATGCTGTCCTGTATGTTGTAGGTTGTAGCAGTGGCCACATTCTACATGTCTTTCTGTAGCTGAGTCTTTTTTTACTTAAGCTTATCTATTTTGAGAGAGATAGAGAGAGGGGGAGACGGAGAGAGAGAATCCCAAGCAGGTTCCATGCTGTCAACGCAGAGCCCGATGTGGGGCTCGAACTTAACAAACAGTGAGATCATGATGAGCCAGTCAACCACTTAACAGACTGAGCGACCCAGGAGCCCCATTTGTATCTGAGACTTTTTGAAATGTGGCTTTTTTCAGCTCCTCCAATCAAGAAGTGTTTATTTTGCCATTTCTTGAGTCAGGCTTGAATTGTTACTTCTTCTGGCCAATGTAATGCAGCAGAAGAGATGCTATGTTAGTTACAAATCTAGGCCTCAGGAGACCTTGTATGTTTCTGCTCTTTCTCTTAGAGCCCTGGAGAGCTGCATGCATACAGATTCATGATGGCTTAGATGATCAGAGACACATGGCCTAGTCTTTCCCCCATTCTTCATCCAATACCCAAACAATGCCAAGAAATAAAGGTCTTTGCTGACTAGTAGCTGGTTGCAAAAGTATGTGTGAACCCAAGTGAGACAGAAAGAACTGTTCCACAAAGCCCAGTCCCATTTGTCAACCCACAGAATCATGAGCTGAGAATGACTGTTGTTTAAATCCCTAAATTTAGAAACTGTTTGTTACATAGCAAACAAACTGATAACATTGTGTGCTTATGACCTTGGGATGACCAGTATCTCTAAGGCTTAGGTTGGCATGGGGGAGAATGGTGCTACTTGCTTGCAAGGGATCCACATTAACCTGAAAATAGCAACATCAGTGACAGTCAAAGATATCCAACATCTCCCATTTTACTGTCCTGTCTATCCTCCAGAATTCTGTGCAATCCAAGGAAGAAGGAAAGAGAAACCCTCACCCCATTATTGTCATATCATTTGATACTGAACTTTATAACTATCTTAATATGTGAGGACTTGGGTCAAATTTAATATTAAAAAATAGTAAAACTTTGGTTCTGAAGATCACTTATTATGTCACATTTTAAAAATAATAAGACGCAAAATGTTTTGCAAGCCCGTTTGAAGAAGAAAGTATGATACTTCAACTCTCCTTAGATTTTATATTGTGCTATCAATCAGCAGAGGGAAGAGAATGATCATCTCATGCGTCTATCTGGAGGGGGTTTTTGACCTCTGAGTTAATTTTGGTAATATGATTTTTGAGCAAAAATTTGGTCAAGTTATTAGACAGTAAATAGGTGTTCAAGTCTGATTTGAATCAAGTCTGATTCAATGATTGTTGAAATGTTTATATTTTGCAAAGAACTCTGGCCTTGCTGGCATGTGAACTGTGTATTAGTTCTGGCTCTGTTGTTAATGAATACTATGTTAGATGGGCCGTTACCCATCTTTGATCCTTGATTTTTTTATCTGTAAATTCAGAAAGAACTCAGTAATCTTTAAGTTCCTTTGAAGGTCTTCCATATCTCTCATTCTACACTTAACATTTAGGCAGTCTTTTTATCCAGAGGCATGATTTACTTCTCCATAAAATATCCTGAACTGATATCTCTCCTATCAATCCTTAAAGCAGTTACTAATGATAAGGGTGAGTTACTAATGATAATGATAAGGGTGAGCAGGCAGCCAATCAGGCACTCTTCTGTGTCATCTCTGGTACTGATGTCTCCTTATCTGTCACCTGTTTATGTATCTGGTCTCCTGAACTAGTTTGAGGATGAGCATGGTGTGTTATCCTTTTTTTGACTCTCCATTTTAAATTATAATATGTAAGCCTAAAAATAACTCGGTAGAAATTATTGATATACCTAATAACTGACTATATTAATAACTTTTAACGTACTTTCAGAATAGTCTTTTTTCCAGTATGAGTCAGAGCCCTTCAATAGCACTGCATGGCCTGTGGGGCTTTAGGTAAGTCATTTCACACTTCTGGGAAGTAAGTTTTTAACCATAAAATAAGAGATTGAGTTAGATTAAATAATAAAAAATAAGAACACTCCTTTGTGTACTAATCTGTCATTTTTTAAATCCTATGGAAATTTAGGACATAAATGTTTGTCATTAACCTGATTCTTCTTCTTCCCTGGACTTGGTTCTGAGATGTAAGTGTAGCTGAGAGTCATAAACATGTGACTCTAGGCACCAGCTCCTGAAGGCATGCATGCAGGTTGACTATCACAGGTAGTCTGGCTGGGTGCCATCAACATGCTCTTCCACCTTGCACCCCAACCTCCTACCCTCACCCCCAACCCACATACTATCCATCACTATTTCAAGTCTTCCAAGAATTGATGCTGAGGGGCCACTCTGTTCTCAAAGCCAGTATGTTGAATTGATTTTCTTTTGCTTGGTTAGAAGCCTAGAGGTAGAAAGCTTAATCTAAACTCCTCATCATTAATTTGGGTCTTGATTATAACATTATGTTCAAAATTTGAAATAGCTTTCCAAGAGTAATGATTTTTCTAAATAGATAATGCTATCTGTCTCTTTGGAAGTACACCAGGCTTAATAAAGATGTAGATTACATAATCTTTTCCCCAGTCTGGAACCTGTAGTTGAATAAGTACTTTGTATGAAAAGCAGGGATTATTGGGGAACCTGGGTGGCTCAGTCAGTTAAGTGTCTGTCTTCGGCTCAGGTCATGATCTCATGGTTCCTGGGTTTGAGCCCTGTGTCGGGCTCTGTGCTGACAGCTATCTCAGAGCCTGGAGCTTGCTTCAGATTCTGTGTCTCCCTCTCTCTCTGACCCTCCCCTGCTCAAGCTGTCTCTCTCTCTCTCAGAAATAAATAAAAACATTTAAAAATTAAAAAAAAATAAAAGATAAAAGCGGGGATTATTATTAATACCCTTCTATTTTTCTCCAAATTTGCATAATTATAAACTGTTTGTTCTAAAACTGCCTTCTATAAGCTGAAAATATATATACTTTACCAAAAGATCTGAAGTTCCTTAATAATATTTCTAGTGAACCAAATGAATCAGTATTTATCTGAAAATGTTAACAGTTTTCAAATTTAAGAATTTGTTTGAAAACATATAAGTAATCCAGTAATTCCATGAGTGGACTAGATCTAGTATCCTCATTCTCAAGTGAAGTCAACAACAATAAATGCCAGTAAAACTTCTTTGTAAGAGATTATAAGGCAAATTATTTTTAAGCAATATTAGTTTTTATGAGAAAAACTATGGGCAGGAGCCTGGGTTTTGGACTCAAATAACTCTGAGCTTTAAATCCTGGCCCAATATCTTACTAGCAAAGTGTCGCTCAGCAAAATACTTAACCTCTCTACTAATTTTCTTTGTAAAATAAGATTAATAATAGCACCTTGAAATATTATTGAGGATTAGACGGAATAATATAGATAAAGTACCTACCATGGAGTAGATTTTGAAGAAAGGTTAGCTATCAATAATATTGTATTTATGTTAAAGAAATAAGCATCATTTTCTTTTTTTAAAAAAAAATTTAATGTTTATTTTATTTTTGAGACAGAGAGAGACAGAGTGCCAGCAAGGGAGGGGCAGAGAGAGTGGGAGACACAGAATCTGAAACAGGCTCCAGGCTCTGAGCTGTCAGCAAAGAACCCAATGTGGGGCTCAAACCCATGAACCACGAGATCATAACCTGAGCCAAAGTTGAACACTTAACCAACTGAGCCATCCAGGTGCCCCAAGATCATTTTCTTTTTATTCAGTTAGAATACATTTATTTATTTTTAAAGTGCCTTACTTATACTAATTGTGAGGTTTAAGACATCATGAGCAGGAATGAGTTAAACATGATTTTCCCTTTTAATTAAAAAAGAATCAATAACATCATGGGGATGTTTAATTTCTTCCAAAGAGAACACAAGATAATCAATAGCATTTCTTGATATGGATGCTGCACAAAGTTGAAATCAAAGCCAGTCCTAACACAGCAAATTAGACAAAGGTAACAAGACTTAGGCATGAAAAAGCTCCTGCTTGATTGGAAATGATCCTAGAAATATCTAGGATTAGATAGCCAGCCACATCCTTGCACTATGGGTTTAAGTAAAGCTTGCATGGGAGAGTAAGTGAATCCCCAGGGATATTCTTATCTCTTATACCAAGTATCAGCCATTTTACTTTTTTAGTTTAAGTCCTAACAGAGAGATAGTGACAGTGGTAGGAACAAAATGTCTATTGCTATTTTTAATTTAACCAATATCATTACTATTAATTAATACTTATTTTTGTTCTTGGCTCTTCTTTAGCCAAATAAATGATCTCAGTTTGACCCTACCTGATGGAATGTTACTACTTAATAGATCTGTCACAGACACAGACTGGTAGCAATGAAGTGAATGATAAATACAAAAAACAAAATGAATAATAGGAAATAATAAATTGTAGTATAGTAAAATTCAATCAATAATGAATAACGATTTGGAACAATTTTAAAAAAAACAACACAGAACTCAAAGACAGATTTAAGAAATCATTCCTTTAATGATCTATGTGACCATGGGCATGTCACCTTCTTGAGGCCTCAGGACCTTTGAGTCCGCTTTGTCTTCCTGTATGGGGAGGTGCTCATGTTACATGCTCCCTGACATTCACTGTGGCCCTTTTGCCTACTCTTAACTACATTCTGCCTTTTAAAATCTTTGAAATAGCAACTTCTAATCCCAGATTCATATGTACATGAAGAAGGCTTTCCTCTTTCCCTGTTTCCCCAATAAAAGCCAGAATATTCTAACTTTTAGGTAATCCTTTGATTTTAAGGATTTGATTATTGTTAAATTGCGGAGATCCCTGGGAATTGGTAATTTTTTAGAATAATTAGACATTTACATTTCAGTAAAATTGCAAAGGAGACAAAGCAATCCCTTGATGCTCTGTCGGAAATGCCACTAGCTTTCTCCCAATATCTGTTCTTCCCTTCTTTTACAAGGAAATTCCTGATTTTCAGGTGGACATTCATCCAGAATAGTGGCTACATTTCCCAGCCTACCTTGCAATTAGGTAAGATCATAAGATTGAGTTCGAGGCACTGTAATATACTTAAAGGAATGTGGGAATGTTCTTCATCCTTCCTTCTTGCTGTCTAGAATGTGGATGTGAGAGTTGGAGCTCCAGCAGGCATCTGGTGACCTTGAGAATGAAACTGGTGGATGGTGGCCTGATTCCAAGCAAAGATAAAGTTCTCTTGCTCTGGTCTTAGGGAGTTTATCAGCTCCAAATCCACATTTGTTTGTTTAGTTGATCCTTGGCTAGTTTTTTAAATATCCTCCATCCACTTATACATACCTAACTAAGATATGAGACACAGGACATAATTAAGTTCCCCAAAACCTTTTGCAACTCTACTTTTTTTTTTTTTTACAACCCAATCTTCATGGGTTCTTCTCCAAATAGAAGACATACTAGAAAACAGAGAAGGTATTTCATTTT
This sequence comes from Crocuta crocuta, assembly GCF_008692635.1. Classification (NCBI taxonomy): domain Eukaryota; kingdom Metazoa; phylum Chordata; class Mammalia; order Carnivora; family Hyaenidae; genus Crocuta; species Crocuta crocuta. The sequence goes on along the minus strand of NW_027551575.1, from coordinate 3,229,150 downwards.
TGTAAAATATTAAGAAGAGATGAACTTCTCAAAGAATAGGAAGTCTAGCAGTTCATCATTTATAATATTTAAATATGTTTCCTGATATCAGAGTCATTGAATTATGAGAATTTCAGAAAGTAATGATAGTACAGGGGCACCTGTGTGGTTTAGTCGGTTGAGCATCCAACTTTGGTTCAGTCCATGATCTCATAGTTCCTGAGTTCAAGCCCTCCGTCAGGCTCTGTGCTGACAACTCAGCCTGGAGCTTGCTTCAGATTCTTTTCCCCTTCTCCACTTATGCTCTCTCTGTCTCTCAAAAATAAATAAAAACATAAAAAATTTTAAAAATAAAGTAATGATATTATAAAAATTATAGGAAGTTCTTCTGAAAAAAAGCTGTGCAAATTTTTGTTATTAAATGCTAAATAAGCATATATATTTAAGAGTATTATTTTTGGTACTTCTCTTGGAAAAAATTATAAAGAGATGCACCTTACCTAGATTTTTTTTTTTTAAAGTACAGAAGTCATCTAATAAGTGCTACTATGAAACATAGTGAAACACAGTGATACTAGGTTCCCTTTACCTTTTATTTACTAGTTAATTTAAATGAAATTGTTCTAATGGTCATATAACCTCAACTATGAGTGGAACATTTTAAATTGTATTTTCTGAATAGTTATAAAAACTATTTACCTAGGTAATACTGTATTACATTCTCACTGTTTACAACATTAGAAGAAAGATCTTCTATTTCTTAAAAAAACAAATATAAAACAAAACACCAGCCTAAGATTAGCGAGGTATGTTGAATATGGTGTGATCCCAATACATTGTTGTTGTGTTATTGGGTCAATCTGTGAAATTTCTGAGATTTGTATCTTTGAACATTTCTTACATACAAATTCTTTTAAGGCAATCTTTCTAGAATTATGGCAAAGGCACTTGCATGGGGATTTCTGGAGTGTTTGTTTAAAATGCTAATTCCTGGACTTCTCATCTCAAATTGTGAATCAGAATCTCTATGCACTTCTTGACAATATGAATTTTAAATACCTCCCCTCAAGAGATTTTCAAGCACCTCTGAGTTTCAGAACCTCCCTTCTTCAGCTTTGTGTAATACAAAGAAGTTTCAGGCTGATTCAGGTTATTACTTCCATGCCTCTGAGCCAATATCAAGTTGATTCTTTTTCCATTCTGCCTCCAATAATAATCATTTTGACCTCATGCAAAAGTCAGGAATCATTACTGGACTGATTAACTCTTGAAGGGAGAGGGGTGTCTCCCTAGATAAGTACAGAGAACACGGAGAGCCACACCTATGAGTCAAATGAGGAGGAAGATAAAAGTATAACAAAAGTAAGGTTCGATTTCAAAACCGTTTTTGAACTAGTCTGGGATGAGTGCATTTGTAATGTAAGGAATGAGTCTGTATTAAAGAACAGGATAACTTAATCGAGGTCTCCTATCTCATTCTGTGAAGGTGCTTCTGGGCTCTGGTGATGAATGTGTTCATTTTATGTGACTTGCTTTGGGTAAATAACCCAGTGCCCTATCCGCTCTCGAGCCGGCGGCCAGCAGCGGCCGTGTGCGCGCTAATGACGGTGGAAGGTGCCTGGGGGAGGGCCTCGGAAGGGGCTGCTCAGCGCAATCGCGCCCCTGGCACTTGCTAAGAGATTCTCAGCCCGTTTTCTGCAGCTGCCACTTGAAGACTCCACGCTCCCCCTCCAGAGGAAAGAAGCCATCTATCTAAATCAGCTGTACTCTCTACGTGTCTCTCATTTCTCCCTCCGCCAGCCGCCACCCCCACCCCTTCCATTGTGTTGTGCGTTTAGCTCCGCTTCCTGCGTAAGACCCTAACCTCTTTTGTAGCAGCAGGCGTTACTGAGGGTTTCGGAATCTCGAGTTGCAATGGAGCTGTACGGAAAGGTGAGCAGAAGGGAGTTCTCTGCATGCTCTGCTCGAAATGTTGCTTTGACGGACTTAGGGGTGTGTGTGTGTGTGTGTGTGTGTGTGTGTGCGCGTGTGTGTGTGCGCGCGCGCGCGCGTGCCTTGTCAATGCAATTGTGTGAGTGAACCACTTTGTTTATGTGTGTGCTAATATTCTTTCTCCCCCGCGTTTGTTGAATGAGATTGTAAAATCACCCTAGTCTGCGTATGAAAATATGTAAACTTTCCCGATTTGGATAAGGAGGTGTAGAGCGCAGAGTCCCAGAACGCTACGCCGGTTTCGTTTGTATTGGGAATTAGCACAAGGTTGTGCGTTTCCTAACCAGGAAATCACAATCTAGCCACGGAAGGCTGTGAGTAGAAGAGAAATACTCTCCGCTGATACGAGCTGGAGTCACTTTTGGTTGCACCTCGCTAAGAAATGGGCTGGGAGGCTGCGAGCAGTATCCACGAGCGATTCCAAGGGAGAAGGGAGGCTCCGTGGCCAAGTCCGACTAGAGGAGATAGCCTATTAAGTGCTTGCTTGCCGGGAGATGTAGTTCAGGGTCGCTGGTGGGCCAGTAAAGCTCATTGAAACAAGACTACAACTCCCAGGAGCGCTCGGGATTCCCTGCCAGTACGCGTGTGCGGCGCCAAGGAGGGGACAGCTCCGGTGCTGATGTTGGAGCCGGTTAGTGAACCCCAAGAGTGCAGAGTGTGGAGCGTGGAGCTCGCGGGCTGTGCAAGCTTGACCGAGCGCCCCGGCCAGCGCTGTCTTAACCAGAGAGAAAGGACGTTTTGAGAACAATGAGACACGAAGCTCCCATGCAGGTGGGTCTGTACAGAAAGTGTGGCCTCAGGAGGAATTGACATAGATGCTTTCTCCCTTGCTCCAAGCACAAATTGTGCTCGACCTCAGGGAAGGTTTAGGCTGCGACTTGGTTCTGGGGACACTGTTGGGTTCCTCTACGTTCCGTGGGGGCTGTGATTGGGCTGCACTGATGAGGGATACGGGTATTCATTTTCTTCCCAGGATCTGCAAGGAGGGTATGAGTGTCTGTCTAAAATATAAGCCCGAGCAAACAAAAGTCAGGGAAACATGCAGTCTTCTATTGGCATCGATCTTCTCTCCTGGCTGGCCTGGTTTGTGATCCCGGTGCAAGTGCACGGACTTGAGGTTTAGGGTTGCGGGGTCTCTCTTGGAGTTGGCATAGAGCTAATTCCACTCGGTTAAGAGCGCCTTAAGAAAGGCTAAGACCAAAAAACAAACAAACAGGCTAAGGCAACGTTAGGGTTCCCCAAATTCCCTTTTCTTCAATTAGGGTGCTGGTAGTATCAGGGGAAAATAGTAAAACCATGCCAGAGGCATGGCAGCCTTTAATCTCTGTCCTCAAAACTGGTTTACTCGTGCGTTTTGAAGACCCCACTCTGAGCTTTCTCCTGAGTCGTGTGCCCATTTGTTGTACATTCTCATTCGGCATTTCAGTCCCATTCTTAGGTTTGCTTACTTCGACTTCTGTGGAAAGATACCTCTGCCTAAGCGTCTTGCTTAGGTAAATTTTGTTTTTAAGTACAAATGAGTGGTGCTTTCTCCTTTGTATGTACAACTAGTTAACGCTAAACATCAGCCTGCGTTCTTTAACCTAGCGGAGTGATCCCGTTGCGTAACAGAGAGGTATTTTATGAATGGGGTTGAGAGGAGAATGGAGCACACCATTTGGAACATGTTGTCTCTCTTGAGAACCCACCTCTACTGCCAAGTCTAACAGTATAAATATTTGCTTTCAATTCTTGCTTAAATGTTTCCCAATTGTTTTTCTTCACAAACTAAATACTTTTAAACATATGCTTTCATTTACTTTTATTTTATGGGTTATGTATGTTAAGATATACAGTGACTGGATTGTTAAATGGAAAAAAATATGTAGAATATAATTGTTTGTTGAAGTATTATATAATGGAAGCCCTCAAATTACCTTATGAGTTATTGAAAATTTGATTTGCTCTAAAAAACATTCACCCATTGTGTATCTTCTAATCCCTCTGTTTGTGACTGAGCTTTTCATTATAGACCTGATGTGAAAAGAATCTGGAGAGACAATAAAGGTACAAGCTGTTGTAATCAAGATATATTGGCTTATGATAATTTTCCATTACTGGAGGTACTGCCAGGAACCAACTGGGTAAATTAATCTTATTTGATTAGAGTAAACATTGACAGTAGACTTTAAAAGTAGATTGTGAGTATTTACGTCAACCTCCTATACACACTGAAGTCTATCAAAATAAATTACTAAAAAAAACTGTGTTGCATCTTGATTTTAATTTTCTTAGAAGAGTTGCTTAGAATGTCCATAAGAGCCATTAAAATGTTATAGAACTGTATGAAATTAATTCCTTTGGAAGAATTTTAAATTATTTCGTATCAACTATGTAGTAGGTATAATATTTAATTCTATATTTTAATCAAAACTTTAATGAAAATTAATATAAAATAGAGAATAGTTTACTTGTGGATAAAGTATTTTTATGTTTATATTGCATTTTATTCATTGGACTAAATTTTTGAAATTTACAAATCAAAGGTCCAAATTCTATCATGAATTATATATGTATTTTAAGAAATCAAAGACTGCTTTCTGAGCTATATTTAGTTAAAACACATTCACTGATTCCATTTAACAAGTAAATTGTTGCTATGATGATCCTCTATTACAGTCAGGTTTTCAAATNGGTAATGTCTCAGGACCCATACTTTTGAAACATAATCACATTCCAGGTGGCTTTGATACATGAAAATGCAACATGATAAATACTTGAGATTTTTCTTTTTTTTTTTTCCTTTAAAGACTCAGTGAACCACATCATCATTTGAGATATATGCCTCCAGATTTTTTTTGAGAAAACTTAGGTTTCTGAAAATGAGTCACAAGCAAATACCCATTTTACAGTTTAATCATCCTAAGAGATGCTTTTCCCCATTTAGAAATAATTTAATTCATTTGTTGATGTGGAACAAAACAAGCCCTTTAATTGTTGATTTCTTAACTTATTTCTTATTAATTCAAGGAAGCCTTTTTAAAAATTATGTAATGTCTTTTAAAAAGCATTTGATATGCCTATATAAATAGCCTGGTGGTCTATTCAAGATAGTTGTCTTTGATATATGCATATTTTCTAAAGAATATTTCCCTCTGAATTGGTGTAAAATGAGGGATAATAATTGTTTTTTATAGTGACTATTAAAATAATACATAATGATAGTTTTTGATGTCTATACTTCCTTTGTGACCAAATAACCAGGAATAGCATTTGGTAAGTGTTCCAAATGATAGGTTAGAATTTTAATGCAAGAGATTGTCATTTTGTTTTTTCTCATTCAGTGAGTCCATAAACCCTGAAGGCCAAATGAAATGGGGGATAGCAGTGCTCATGACTTGAGGGCAAAACTCTGATGAACAAATTGTCATTTGATTCAAGAGTCAGAAGGAACAAATTTCATTTTATCTAGTTCTTTGTGCCAAGCACTGTTCCTTCCATTCAGATCTGTGTGTGTGTGTGTGTGTGTGTGTGTGTGTGTGTGTGTGAAAGAGAGAGAGAGATGGAGAGAGAGAAAGAGAGAAATACAAAACAATCCTAGAGGTCACCATTACTCTAATTACAGGCAAGATCCTGGAGCTTATTAAGAGTCAATACTTTTTCCACATGACAGCATCAAAATCTGCCCAACTTCTCTCTAGAAAATCCATGTTCTTTCCTCTATTGGGTTCCTTAAGAAGACACACCAGACACACAGAGGTGATGTAAGGAATGAGGGTACTATTGATGTGACATGACTCATTCATTTGGTTTAGAGGAAAGAAAAATTGTCCTGTTTGTAAAATAAAGTTGTGTAAACTAAACCAAATATTTCAGAAGGGCCAATGTGTCAAAAAGTGGTTTGCTTTTTGTCTCCTGAATTTAAATTGCTTGCAGGTTTATTTATTCTCTTGGAGGACCAAAATGGAATCCATTGTCTCTGATTAAATGTTTAGTCTTTAGTGTTGTTATCCAGAAGCTTTCTGGGTCATGTCATAAACCAAAGAAAATAATTTACCCAAAGAATGAAGCAGAGGCAAAAAATTATCTAAAAATGAGGAGGATTGAAGAAAGAATATAGATGTATGCTGAATATGAAGTCGAGGTGAAAACTATAATAGATATTAAATACAGCCATGCTTTATACAAAAACAACTTACAAAGGATTAAGTCCAAATATCACTGTTTGATTTGGCTACGGAAAGTACATGGCCGTTCTTGCCTTCCATTATTGTTGATTCATGACCAAATCTAGCCTTGTGATGAGCCCTTTATCTTTATAAGAAATGGAAATTTAGTCCTCACCCCTTCCAGAAACAGAGAAAACTTCTAGTTGGCACTGGAGAAACAAGGACTTCTTTCCTATTCTAGTTGAACAAATTCTGGAAGTTTCTACTTTTCTTCTGTAAAAGAAAGTGGAGGAGAGAATGGGGAATTACCTGTAGCAAAAATAAAACTTCTATGATGTAAGAAATCGTTTTCCATTTCCACTTTTTCAGTCTGAGAAGTTGTGGATTTATTACATGGTGTAACCACAATTTTTCCTGCCATTCTCAGGTTATTTTGGAACTGAAAATTCCTTTCCTGGCCATCATATTCCAAGAAAGAAATATGTTTTTATGCTAAGGAATGGGTTTTCCTGGCACTGTTCATGTACTAAATCTAAGTATAAACAGTTGGGCCTCCTCAAAAATACTGTATGGGTAAAAGATTTTCCAACCATTTTCTCCTTTTCATATTCATTCATTGGGTTCAGAGGTTCTAGAGGAGCCAAGTAAGTAGTAGGTCACCATAACTTGTGAAGACTAAATCTTATAGATTTATTTGGAATTATTTAGATCTTAGCATTTTTCATTTGTTTGTTTGCAGTTTTTGAGATATTTATATAGATTGAAACGTACACATCTTAAATGGACAATTTGATGAGTTTTGATAAATGGATATACCTGTGTATCACACACCACTATAAAGATATAGAACATTTCCAATCAACCCCAAAAGTTCTTTCATTCACGGTTTTCTTATGTTTTTATTTTTGTTTTTTTTTTCAGTTAGTCCACTGACACAATAAAGCTTTGATTTGTTTTAAAATCATAAATCAGCTTGCTTTGTTCTAGAATTTCATGTAGTTCTGTGAAACATACAATATGAACATACTGTAGCACATACACTACCCTTGAGTTTGGCTTATTTTGCTTAGTATATAATGTGTATGGAATTAATTTGCTGTTGCATGTATCAATAACCATTCCATTTTATTGACGCATATTATAAATTTGTATCAATCCACCAAACTTTTAAAATCCATTTTCCTTTTGGTAGATTTGAGATAATTTACATTTTGCGACTATTATGATTAAGGCTGTAAACATTTATCATATTAGTCTTTCCTAATAACATGCTCTCATTTCTCTTGGGTAAATAGCTAGAAGTAGAATTGATAGGATAAAGCTTAAGTGTACCTTTAGCTCTTAAGAAAAGTTAAATCTTGGGGCGCCCGGGTGGCTTAGTCGGTTAAGCGTCCGACTTCCGCTTAGGTCATGATCTCGCGGTTCGTGGGTTCGGGCCCCCGCATCGGGCTCTGTGCTGACTGCCAGCTCAGAGCCTGGAGCCTGTTTCAGAGTCTGTGACTCCCTCTGTCTCTGACCCTCCCCTGCTCACGCTGTCTCTCTCTCTCTCTCTCCTAGAAATAAATAAAACATTAAAAAAAAAAAAAGAAAAGTTAAATCTTTAGCCAAAATGGTAGTACCATTTTACATTCTTATCAGCAGTGTCTGAGCATTCCAGTAGCTTTACAGTCTTCAACAACATATGGTGTCAATTGCCTTTTTAATTTTGGCCGCTTTAGTGAGTGTTTTGTGGCATTTCATTGTGATTTGAATTTGCATTTTCTTGATGACCATTGATTTGGGCACATTTGCATCTGTTTACTGGTTATTTGTATATCTTCCTTTGTTAAATGTCTGTTTAGCCTTTTGTTCTTTATGGAGGGTTGTTTTATTATTTACTTACAAACCTTTATATACATTTGAAACTAGTTTTTTTGCCAGATATATGTAAATGTTTATAATTTTAAAAATATTTTCTGCCAGTCTGTAGCTTGAATATTCTCTTAATAGTGTCTTTTGCTGAAAATATTTTTATTTTGATAAACTATAGTTATTAATTATAGGTGTGGTCTATATGTATGTATCTGGACTCTACACTTCCTTTGATCTGTTTGTCTTGACTATGTCCTGAAACCTTGCTACATGTATATATTACTAGTAGATTTTTCTTTTAGATTGCTTAAGAATTTTATATATATATATATATTTTATTTCTAGGAGAGAGAGAGAGAGACAGCGTGAGCAGGGGAGGGTCAGAGAGAGAGGGAGTCACAGACTCTGAAACAGGCTCCAGGCTCTGAGCTGGCTGTCAGCACAGAGCCCGACGCGGGGCTCGAACCCACGAACCGCGAGATCATGACCTAAGCGAAAGTCGGACGCTTAACCGACTAAGCCACCCAGGCGCCCTAGATTGCTTAAGAATTTTACATAAACAATAGTATCATTTGCAAATAAAGGCAGTTTACTTCTTCTTTTCCAAAGACCTTTTATTTTTTTACCCTCTCTATTTCATTCCATAGGGTAGGGCATCCAATACAATGTTGAGTAGAAATGATGAACAGACCTCCTCATCTTGTTCTCAGTCTTAGGGGGAAGGCGTTCCAACTTTCACTACTAAGTATGAGCTCAGCTCTAGTTGTTATGTTGTTCTTGCTGTTGTTGTTATTTGTATGATTCCCTTATTATACTGAGAAAATTTCTTTTAGTTCCTCATTTGCTGAGAGTATTTGTTTTTTAACATTAAATGGGTTTTGATTTTTGTCAAAACCTTTTTTTTTTGCATCTTGTGGTGCTCACTTGATTAATCTCCTGTATTTTGTTGGATTACATTGATTGTTTTTTTTAGTTAATCTGGCATTCCTTAGGTAAACCCCCGTTAGCTACAGTGTATTTTTTTTTTTTCCTGTGTATTGCTGCTAGATTCAGTCTGATTATATTTCTTTGAGGATTTTTGCCTTCAAGTTAATGATGGATATTGGTGTATAATTTTCTCATAATACTTTTATGATATTATAATGTTGCATTTATGCACGCTTTATAAAACAAGCTGAGGAGTGTTCTTTTTACCCCTGTTTTCTGAATGATTTTGGTACCTAAGATTGGTCTATTTTGGTTCGTAAAGTGATAGAGTTCATATATGAAGCTATTGGAACCTAGAGTTTGCTTTGTGGAAAAAAATTTGAAACAACTTCAACTATCAAAATGTATACAAATATCTCTATCATTCAACTATCTATTGTATATATCTATCTGTCATCTGTAATTTATCTCCCTTTAGTATGTTGTGGTAGGAAGAATAGCCACCATCCCCCTTCCAAAGTTATCTGTGGCCTAATCCCTGGAACATATGAATAAATTATGTTACATAACAAAAGGGAGTTTGCAGATGTAATAAATGTTATGCATTTTAAAATAGGGAGATTAATTTGGATTATCTGCTAGGTCCAGTCTAATCACATGAGTTGTTAAGAGCAGAGACCTTTCTCTAGCTGTCCTCAGAGTGATGTGGCAGAAGGACAGTCAGAAATTTTAAGCATGAGGCTTGTTGCTTGAAGATGAAGATGTCTATATGTCAAAAGAGAGAGAGAGAGAGAGAGAGAAAGAGAGAGACAGAGAGAGATATCTCAGGCCCACAACCACAAGCAAGTGAGTTCTGCCAACAACTTACATGAGCCTGGAAGTCAGATTTTCCTCAGAGCCTCCAGGTAAGAATCCAGCCCTGCTAACACATTGATTGATTTGGCTGTGTCAGTCCTGAGCAGAGTAAGCAGAGGACCCAGCTGTGTCACACTATGTCCAGAGTTCTGACTCAAATAATAATTGGGTTTTGTTTTTAATATCCATTATAGCAGCAGTTGAAAACTAATTATGCGTGTATTAACTTTTTCTCTTTCATGTTGGGTCGGTTTTGGTAAATTTTATTTGTTACCTAATTTTTCAAATTTACTGACATAAAGTTATTCAGAATACTCTTATTATTTAATTTTTCTAGGATCTGTAATGATATCTCCTTTTTCACACCTATATTGGCAGTTTGAGTCCCCACTCCCAACATCGTACTAGATGTAAATCAGTATTATTAATACCCTCAACCAACTTTTGCCTTTGTTAACTTTTCTGTTATTTATTTTGTATTTTATTGATTTGGGCTTTTTAAAAATAACTGTGTTACTTATGCTTTAGTAGAACCTTTGTCAGTCTCCTCTGATTAGAAATTTAGATAACTCAGTTTAAATATTTCTGTTTTTTCTGTTTCTTTTTTCTGTTTTATTTATTTCTGAGATAGAGAGACAGCGTGAGCAGGGGAGGGTCAGAGAGAGAGGGAGACACAGAATCTGAAGCAGGCTCCAACTCTGAGCTGTCAGCACAGAGCCTGACGTGGGGCTCAAACCCATGAACTGCAAGATCATGACCTGAGTTGAAGTCGGACGCTTAACCGACTGAGCCGCCCAGGCGCCCCTAAATATTCCTTTTTTTCCCAATAGACATAGCCATTTAAAATAATAAATCTCCCTCTAAGTACTACTTTAGCTGATTCTCACAAATTTCTTTTTTCACTTTAGTTTTTTTGAGAGAGAGAGCACAAATGCAGCAGGGACAGAGAGAGAGAGGGCGAGAGAGAGTCCCAAGCAGGCTCTGCACTGTCAGTGAGAGCCCAATGCAGGGCTTGAACTCAAGAACCGGGATATCATGACCTGAGGTGACGTGGAACGGTTAACTGGCTGAGCCACCCAGGTGCCCTGACTCTCACAAATTTCTGAGTGTAGTGTTTGCCTTATATTTTGTTTCAAACTCTGGCCTTTTCTTTGTATTGTTTCCCTTCATCCATGGGTTTATAAGTATGCTGTTAATTTCCAAATATCTGGTTATTTTCCAGATATTTTCTTAATATGGATGTCTAACTTCTTTTGTTACCAGAGAACATATTGTTTAAGATTTCAATCTTTTGAAATTTTTGGACTTGGGTTTATGCTAGCATGTGGTCTCACTTTATGAGCATGCTATGTGTACTGTGCATGCTGTAGCTGTGAGATACAGTCATCAATGAATGTCACTTAAGTCATGGTATTGGTAAGATTATACATATCCTTATTGATTTTTGGTCTAGTTACTCTATCAATTACTGAGAAAAAATCTCCCATTATGATTATTAATTTATCTGTTTATCGTTTTTGTTCTTTTAGTGTTTGCTTCATATTTTTTTAATTTTTTTTAATTTTTTTAACTTTTTGCTTCATATTTTTTGAACTTATCAGATATGCATACATTTGTAATTGTGTCTTCCAGAAAAATTTTTCCTTTTTATTTTTGTGTAATGTTCCTTTATATCTCTGGCAATACTCCTTGCTTTAAAGTGTATTTAATCTGATATTAACGTAGACATTCTTGCTTTCTTTTTCTTTAAAGTTTGTTCATTCATTCATTTATTTAGAGAATGTGGGGAGAAAGGGCAGAGAGAGAGAGAGAGAGAGAGAGGGAAAGGGAGAGAGAATCCCAAGCATGTTCTGCACCGTCAGTGCAGAGCCTGACAATGGGCTTGCCCTCATGAACTGTGAGATTGTGACCTGAGCTGAAATCAAGAGTCGAACGCTTAACCCACAGAACCACCCAGTACCACAATACTCTTGCTTTCTTAGTAGTGTCAAATATATATATCTAAAGTAAATATAAATATAAAAAACTTTTATAAACGTATATATATATGATAGTTTTATTGCAGATGTATATATATAGTAAAAGTATGAATATATGCATATATATTCATATAAAAGTATAATTATGTATAGCTATAAAAGTACAAATATACTTTTATATGCATTTACACTTTTAATTTATATGTGTCTTTATGTTTAAAGTGTGAATCTTGTGGTCAGAATGGAGTTGGTGCTTCTGTTTTTAGCCAGTCTAGAAAATATCTGCCTTTTAATTGAATTTTTTGCCTGTTTTCATGTGTTGCAGTTATTGATACGGTTGAACTTAAAGCTCCCTTTTTGCTGTTTGTTTTTTATTCTGTTTTTTTTGTTTCTCTGTTTCTTCTTTTATGTCTTACTTTGATTAAATATTTGTAAGTATTTCATTTCATTTCCTCTGTTGGCTTTTTAACTATACATGTTTATATTTTTTTCTGGCGTTTATTCTAAGCATTGTAATAATGTATGTGCAACTTGTTATCTAGTCTACTTGGTATTGTACTACTTCACATCACATATGGTAGCTTTCCAGTAAGATAATTTCATTGACCTCATCCTTTGCAAAATTATTCAGTATTTTAAGTTATTTCATTGTCTGCTGATCTCCATCATGATATGAAGTCAGTTCTTCATATTACTGTATTATGGTGTTTGTCACTTTTTCTGTTTCTATTCAACTTTGAAGAGTTTACCTTATGGTGTGCCTAGATGTAGTTTTCTTTATATTTATTCAGCTTAGGGATTGAATGATGTTCTAATACATGTAAGTTCATGTTTTTCCCTCAGTTTGAAAAATATTTATGTATTGAGTTAAACATACTGCTACATTTAAATGGATACCACTGAATTGTATCACATATTCTTAAATACAGTCCATTTCTGGTTTCTCTTGACACTCTTCCCAGTTGTAGTCTTCTGCTGCTCCTGCTGCTGAGAGCAATGCCAGAAACTCTCTCTCAGTTCGAGCTTCAGAACGTAGTTTATGGAGGAACTTGTCAAAGTCATTCTTAGCTTTGTAGGGTTTCTTGGTAGCCTTCACCTGGAGTCTATTAAGCTCCTTGTCAATTCTTTCCTGCTGTTGTCTTAGGAGTTTTATTACATACTGTATCTTCAAATATTCTTCCATCCCATTATTTACTCTTTTAAAAAAATGTTTGTTTATTTTTGAGAGAGAGAGAGAGAGAGAGCACGTGAGCAGAGGAGGTGCAGAGAAAGGGAGACAGAATCCCAAGCAGGCTTCACACTGTCAGCACAGAGCTCAACGCTTGAACTTAAGTAACTGAGCCAACCAGGCACCCCCACATTTTTCTCTCTCTTTTTTTAAATGTTTTATTTATTTCTAGGAGACAGAGAGAGAGAGAGAGAGAGAGAGACAGCATGAGCAGCGGAGGGTCAGAGAGAGAGGGAGTCACAGACTGAAACAGGCTCCAGGCTCCGAGCTGGCAGTCCGCACAGAGCCCGACGCGGGGCTCGATCCCACGAACCACAAGATCATGACCTAAGCGAAAGTCGGACGCTTAACCGACTAAGCCACCCAGGCGCCCCATATTTTTCATCTGAGACTCCAGTTACATCTATATTATATTTTAGACACTGTTCCCTAAATCACTGAGGCTCTGTAGATTTTTTTCTATCTCTTAAATTTTATAGTTTCTGTTGATTTATTGTCACTGACTCTTTTGCTTTCTGTAGCCTTTTGATAAGCTCCTTGAGGTATTCTTCATTTAAGTTACTTTTGGGCTCAATGTTGTTTTTTTTTTTTTTTTTTTTTTTTACAATAGAAACATGTTGTCAAGAAAAGATACGTATAAGCTCTTGGAATGACATGTTTGGATATTGGAAGGGTTTAATAGGATTCATTTCTGGTATTGTACAGAAGCCAAAAAAAAACAAAAACAAAAAAAACCCAAACCACTGAGCTTCTCATCGAAATGGTGAGATAGAAATATAAATAATAATACTAGGGATTTGATTATTCCTTATAGATTTATGGGATGAAATATAAGTGATAGAAATTTATTTTGTGTATTTTATGTTATTTATTTATATAAACAAATACTTGCATTTACATTTTAATTTCTGTCATTTATATTTCTATTCGTCATTGCATTTGTGATGCTGCACTTTTTTCTTTGTGTCTTGAAAATAAAATTGTAGGGATGCATGAGTGGCTCATTTGGTTAAGTGTCCGACTTCAGGTCATGATCTCGTGGTTCATGTGTTGGAGCCCTGCATCAGGCTCTGTGCTGACAGTGCCTGCTTTGAATTCTCTTTGTCCCTTTCTTGCTGCCCCTCACTCACTTGCTTTCTTTCTCTCAAAACAAAGAAACAGACAAACAAACATTGAAAAAAAAAAGAGGTAAGGCAATGAACCTCTCATTGTTAGTCTGCCTGCTCTTAGTTTAACTTTAGCCCATCAAGGGCGTTATTTGTTAGTCATACAGTGGCTCAGATGCATGTCTGAGTCTTACCAATTTGAGAAACTTGCAAGCCAACACTGATGAATAATTTCTGTTCAAATGGCCATAGCTGCAGCGGCTTTCTAGAGCTTGGAGACAGAATATATATACCAATTAGCAAATAATGACTCTCACATGATACTCATCTATGATGTTAGCAATAAAAGATGGTTTTTCTTTTGAATGCTGTAATTCACTGAACACCTGTTCAAGTGTTAGGACTGATGAAAGGGAACAACGGGAACACAGTACACCTGTGGATATGAATGCTCTTTTATAACTGTGCATGGATGGACCTGTTCTTTGTAGCAAATAATAGTAGCAGTAGCATTTGAATGAAAAGCAGGGATGATTGTAACTTGCAAAGGGGCTTGGTAAGTCATTCAAATTGATGAACCTGCATGACATAGAAACACAAGTACATAAAATAATAACTCACCCCATTTCCCAAGAATGGTTCAGTTAGTCCCTTTGTGTCATAAGTGCATGTACAACGGGTGTTTGCTCCTATACATGACCTACCTTGATGAATGGAGTAAGAGAAGAGAAATGTCAGAATTTGGAATCTATAGCAAATCTCTGGAGGTATTTTTCAAGGGCTTACTTATTTAAAATAATTTTAATGTTTAAAAATGCTTATTATTTTTAAGATGTTTGATGTTTTAAAAATGTTTGGTGATAAAAATTTCTTAGGAAATACATATATTAATATGAAGATTTAGGCTTTTTTTCCCCAGTGGGAATTTTTAGAGTATTTTTCTGCATATTTTTAAGAGAGGCTTTTCACTATACCACAGAGTACTGAGTATATTTATTCTGTTTATGTTTTATTTTCTTCTCAGGAAGAAGTATTCTTACAAGAGATGTTCTTTACTTTGTGGTTTCAACTTGAACACTTGCCTCCTGTGGCTTTCAGGTGCTTTCTTATGGAGTGAGGGGAAGTAAAGTGCAAATGTGTGTTATTTTTAAAAATGACTGATGGGGAAAGTCAAGGCCAAATCCTTCAGAGCTGAGCAGTACAGAGCGTCATTTGCTCTGCAATTTGCTCTGCAAAATTAATTACTGCTTCTTATGATGCCATGCCTCCTCATACTCTGATGGAGACTTCCCAGTGAGTATCACTGGCTCTTAGAAGGTTCTGGCTCTTACCAGGGCTACGATAACAGAGTTCTCAGAAGTCAGCTTACCTAGGCAGGCTGGGCATTCTAGAGTATTGGAATTTCTTTGCAGAGTCAACATTATGGTGGTGAGATCTGTTGTCACTGTTGGCAGAAGGGGTTACTGGTGAAGACAGCCGCAGATAAAGTGCTAGAATCCCATTTTCCATTTTCCGTGGATCTCAGATTACTAAGTCTCCTCTTTTGTGTATCTCTGAGGCCTTGACAACATACACCTGCCCTGGTTTCCATGTGGACATTTATTAATCTAAAGAATGCCAAACCTGTCTGGTCAAAAGAATCACATAGGGTACTTTAAAAATTATAGATGCCTGGGTCAATACTGAATATTTTGATTCTGCAGAATTCAGGTATAGTTCCCGAGTTTTGGAAATCTAGGACCTAGTATATCCTATGAGAATCTAATTTTGTATTCCTGAATGAAAACGTATCCAACTAGAGAGAGCAGGTATTTGATAACAACATGTCTGCTATTTCTGACTACCAAGAAATGATGAGAAAGCTTCTGTTTATTTTATCTATACTTGAAACCATTTTTCAATGATTCTTTACATTTTATTGCTAAGAGAGAGTCCCTTTCATTTTTATAAATTGACAGATTGACATCTGCATATAGGAAGTATGAATGTGAAGAATACTTGCCAATTTTAAAAATATTTTAAACTCAATTTTGTTTTAAAAAAGGTGTATATGAGGAAGATGGTTTCTTGGCTATGTGGGGTCAGAGAGGGATGTGGGGCTTGGATTTTCTACCATTCCTCCTATTTGCCTGCCCTAGTCTGGGTGACCAACCATCCCAGCTCTCTGGGTTTTAGCCCTGAAAGGCCTGCAGTGTCCCAGGAAACCTGTCACTTTTGGAAAACCAGGAGAGCTGGTCACGGTTGCCACATCCCATAATCAGGACACTTGCAGTCTCCAATCCCAAGACCATTTCAGATTCTGTAGGTTAAGGGTCTTGTGCAGGCCTAGGATTCCCTTTTCTCTAGTCATTCACTTCCAAATCCCAAACTTTTGTTGCTCTTTCTTTTCTATTTCTCTTTTCCTATATGGAATTTTACTTTTGTGGAAACCCTTTGCCATTATTTTAGAAGGTTTTTGGGAAAGGATGGAGATAACCAGATTGTATGGAAGCTACTATTTATGTATATGTCTGTGTTTATATATGGAAGCCTCTTAATGATTTCTGCCCTTGAGATAATGATATTGTGGACTTAAAAACTCTGTTATTACTGAAATGTAATTAATATGAACATTGTTTAAATTTAAGCTGTATAACATGCTGATTTGATACATTTATATATTGTAATATGATTACCACTGTGGCATTAGCCAACCTCTATCAGGTTATACAATTGTCATTTCTTTTATGTATGTGCTGGTAACAATTAAGATCTAGTCTGTAAGCATAGACTTGCATAGCATAGCATAGCATAACCTTGAAGGTATGATACAGTACTGGTGTTTATAATGATATTGTGGGATTTGACGATTTACCAAATTTAATATCAGAAATTAGGGTGAACTTCACCTAAAACCAACTCTAAACCTGCATCAGAAGAGAGTTTCACCCCTCATTTGAGTTGCTGGAGCTTCCTTTCTCCCTTGAATACTTGAATTCTGCCCCCTTATTAGTCCAGACATGAAACTCAGCTCTCTCCCAGTTTCTACAAAAGCCCATTCATACCCAAGAGTTTCACGAGTTTAGTAATTCTCTACAAGTTCTTGGGCGGCCTCAATATCACAAGACAGGTCCTATCACAAGGCATGTGGCCGTTGGCCACGTATCCCTCCCCACAGCCTTTTTAGACCACAGAACACTTCTATGCACTCAGGTCTCAGCTTCTGTCCCAAGAGGTCTTTTGATGAGTGCTTTTTGTTCCGTGGCATAATATTTGAAGTGAAAGAGTAATGTGTTGATCTCAGTAATTATGAAACTCTACAGAGTGGAAGTGTTGGGTATCAAACCTCATGCCCTCTACAGTTAGGAAATGAGAGGAAGCAAATTCCATAAAATTGACCATTAGCATTTTCAGAGAGTAGCATCAGTGTGAGTTGGAGATGTGAGTGGGTTTAATCAAGGATATGACCCATGCCAACAATTTTACTTTGATGATCTTACCACAGTTCCTGTTTTATAGGTGAGGGGGTTACAGCTTAGCATACTTAGAAAAATAACAACAACAAAAAAAACCCTTAAAATCTTGAACAAGTTTATGCAAGTAGCAGCCTGACCATAGAGTATGTGCCTTTTATTCCATATTCACATCACATGAAGAATATAGTTTTCTTTTTCATGGAGGTATCTGCATGCACGTAATTTCAGAACCACTAGAAAAGAATTGGAATCGTGTTTTCCACCCTTTCTTCACACTGTGATTTATAAGGCATGGATTACTAGTAGCCAAGTACTCATCAGGACTGCACTAATGACTGTGTGGCTTCAGGATTCCTGAGGATGTGCCGGAGCCTCTGAGACTAGGGCGCTGCTTCTTTGCAACTGTCAGGATTGCATCCTCAGACTCTGGAGAGCTCTCCCACTCATGGGATTCTCTCTTCCCTGAAAACTTTGCTTTCCTTCTTCTCTCTATGGCCTGAGCATCTCCTTTACTGTGCTGCTGCATGGCCTCTGCACACACTCTCTTGCCCACTGGGAACCCTTTGTAACTATGCCAGGAGCGAGATAGAGTGTGGTCTTTGATACTAGTAGGAATAGTTTTTACATGGTTTGATAAATTCATTTTTCTTGACAGTGTAGAAACATCTAGACTTCCAAGAAGATTCAAAAACTATTATATTTCATTTTAAAATATATCAAATTTATGTCATGGCTTTCTTCAACAAAGGAATGTATTTTTCTAGCAGTAAAGAGAAGTGTCCTTACCTCTTTGAATATTCTCCACTGTGGTGGAAATTTGAAACTTGTTAGTTTGGTGAAGAGAAGGATGAATTAGCTGAATCCATATGTCTGTAACTCTGGAAGAACATGTTTGGTCCAGATAATGAGGACTCAGTATACAGGCTGAGAGAAAGCAAGATAACCTACTGACAAGCAAGGACCTCCTACTTAAGTTTCCTTTCAAATACCCTTAGTTTCTTCAAAATGGGGATAATGACTTTGGGTTCCTCTCTGGCACCTAAGGGACTTTTAAGTTGTCACTTTAATCCTCACATGAGAAAAAAAATGTTGGTGCCCCTGGGTGGCTCATTCAGTTAAGTGTCTGACTTCAGCTTAGGTCATCATCTTCCGATTCATGGGTTCAAGCCCCACATTGGGCTCTGTGCTGCAGCTCAGAGCCTGGAGGCTGCTTCAGATTCTGTGTCTCCCTTCTCCCTCCCCTCCTGGTCTATTTCTCTCTCTCTCTCAAAAATAAACATTAAAAAAAGTAAAAATTACCAACTCTTAGATTCACCAGAGAGTTGAGGTCATAGAAAAATGCTGCCCCTTAGGTTGGTGAGACAGATAACCGGATAAAGAGAATCTCAAATTCCTGGGGCAGAGACTTTCATGGGAGCCAGTACTGAGGTAGGAAAATGTGAAGTGTAATTGATGGATTGCTGGTGCCTCATTGTAGGCAAATCTAAGGGATAAAAGCTCTAGCTGGTGCAGTTTGGTGGCGCCGGGGTAGAGACACACTTTGTGAATTTTACCTGCAGAGCCCTGTCAGGCTCTCACAGTGAGGATTAGAGAAAATCTCCTCATGCTTCTGGCAGGGGGAGAGAAAAGAAGTCCTTTTTAAATACATACAGTTTCTCTGACATGGGGTTACTAATAGATAGTGAAATCCTGGGGATGTAACAAGATTAGGTGTGATAATATATGGAAAGCATATAGCACAGGGCCTCTAAGGGCTGTTACTGCAGTGACTTTACCATCTTTCCGGATGTAAGCTGACCGTTATATCATCTACTATAAAAGCTGTGCAGGACATAGAGATCCAGAAGTGGGCTGAAAGGAGTGTTGTGAAATTTGGCCTGAGCAGTACCTTTAAAATACACGGTGATTTGCATCTTGGAAGCGTTACTATCATTTGGCATACCATCATATACATTCTCCCGTGAGTCCCATGAAAGAGTAATTCACTTCCTGCTGACAAAGAAAAGAGACAAGGGAAGTTTCTGAACGCTGCCTTGCTTTTCCAGGCCTTTTACTTCAGGGCCCAGGTTAGAGTTTGAATTATCCTGTGCCTTGGCTGCTTCCAGTTTTGGGAGGGCATCTTCTCAGCTAAGTGGTGCTGTGTCCACAGTGGCGTGAGTGGTGTTTTATTGCTTCTCACCTGGCTCGTTCCAGAGCAGACAGCAGCAGACACACACACACACACACACACACACACACACACACACACACACAGAAATTGCTAGCCAGAGACTGCATAGAACATCACAATTCTGGTCCATTCAGAGAGACAGACAGGGAGGTGACAGAGTTCACAGACCAGGATCTTCCCAGGAGAAACCCCCCTGGGGGCCAGATGACAGACATCTGGGAACCTTAACTTTTCATATTCTCCTTGTTGGTTTTACATTTCCAGTCTTGACTTTAGAGCTCTCAGGAATAATTCTTTTTATTGTGATTTTTATTTTTTTTCCCAGGCAACAGCGACTGAGGTTTGAAACTACTTCGTGTATTGCTTCAGTTCTAATACATATGCCCCATCCTTGCTTTTATCCTTCCAGTTTCAAAGAAGTGCATGGCCTTTTCTGGGTGATTTATCCTCCTTCATCTTCCCAACTGCCCCTCAGGCTGTTATCAGTAGTAGTAGTGGGAACACAGTAAATTTAAAATGACTTATTTTTCTGTTTCTCATGAGATCCACAAAATGGCTTAGTACAATTTGGATTCTTAAGTGCCCAGGGGAATCCCTGAAAATAATTTGCTTTTCCCTTTTATTTTGAAAAACAAATGTCAAAAGTTCTGAAGTGGGTTGTGATTGCATGTGTTAGTCAGAGGTAATCTACTTGGTCCCTAGTCAGGAGGACTTCTGGGGAAACTAGAATTGAAATTAAAACTGGCACATCGATTAAATCCATGATCTGTTCACTTGAAATTGAACCAAAGAATACCTAGCAGGGCAACACTGGGGTTTCTCAAGACCCAACACCCAGAGCTTAAGGATTTGCTTTAAATTTGCTGAATTCCTTGACATATTGTAGAAATCGCATCTACAGATCTATGTATATTTAGCAGGGTAAAAAGTGTATTGTTGTTTGTCTACAAACTGATTAGCATTTTGACCAGAGCCGTAAATGAATAAGTCAAATGCATACTGATCAGACTTAGGGATGGAACAAATCTGGAAGGGATAAGTAATGTTTTTGATGAAAGGACATAAAATTATCAGATCAGAATTGAATTGCAAATACAATGAACAAGAGGAAATGTAATAGGGTACATATAAAGGTTAGCATTTCCATTAAAAAAGAATCAATTGCCCAAGTATAGGATAGGGATGGGTAGACCTATGCTTACTACAGTTAATGTGAAAAACGTCCTGAGCATTAGAGAAGACTTTATTAAGTCAATTGTGATAAAATATAATAGCCTCATTTTACTCTGTATCTGGAATATTGTGAGCAATTTTGGGGGCCACTCATGGGACTTTGATACCTGAAGAGATGTCAGGTTAATCTAGCAGGATGTGTGGGATTTTTTGGACCTGCCTTGTGTGGGGAAAGGAGTATGGCAGGTGGGATCATGCAAGCAAGAGAAAGCATATGTTGTTCCTCCATTCCCTGAAGTTCTTTCAGATGGGAGAGGAGTCAACTCCCTTCATATAGAAGGCAGAATCTAGGGGCACCTGCGTGGCTCAGTTGGGTAAGCATCTGACTTCTGATTTTGGGTGAGGTCATGATCTCACTGTTTTCAAATTGAGCCCCACATGGGACTCCATGGTGCACATGAAGTCTGCTTAAGATTCTCTCTCTCTTCCTCTGCCCCTCCCCTGCTCTCCTGTGTTTGTGCATGCACTTGTGCACGCATCCTCTTTCTTTCTCTCTCAATACATATATATACACGGCAGAATCTAGACCACATCAGAAAAAGCTATAGGGAAGTAGATTTTAACTTAAATCTAAGAAAGGAATTTCTAACAATTGCAGTTGTTCTGCAGTGAGATATCGTGCTTCACAACCTCCTAAACTTTTTGTTACTTTGTGTCAAAGACCAGACATTCTGAGATGCTCACATGCCAGCAGAAGGGACTCTTGGAATGGGTAGAAAGTTGGACTACCTCAAAGATTCTTTCCAACTCTGTGATTGTGGTTTAATTAATTCAAGATGAATGCAATTTAAAGAGTCATTTTTATATATCTTTTTTGAAATCTGACTGACCTTCTGGGAAGTTACTTCATGTGTACTTATGTTTTCAAATTTCAGTTATATTTTCTGATGAAAACTATGAAAATGTTCACATGACGTAGTATTTAGAAGTGTCAGCAAATTGGCATAGTGACTATAAGTACCTTTGATGTTTATATACTGTCAAACCACTTCATTTTGTTCTCAGCAAGATTAGGGAAGTTTGTTAATCCTCTGGGCCAGGATTTGTTTCATTATTCTGAAGTTTAAAGTAACACCTATACTTTCCCAGTGCACAACTTTTTGGGTCTTGGTGAATATTTTTTTAGAATAGTTTTATTTATTTTTTATGAATATAATTTATTGTCAAATTGGCATACATACAACACCCAGTGCTCATCCCAACAAGTACCCTCCTCAGTGCTCATCACCCAATTTCCCTCACGCCCACCCTCTCATCCATCCTTAGTTGGTTCTCTGTATTTAATAGTCTCTTGTGATTTGCCTCCCTCCCTCCCTCTCTGTATCTATTTTTCCCCCTTCCTTCTCCCATGGTCTTCTGTTCATTTTCTCAAGATTTACATAGGAGTGAAAACATATGATATTTGTCCTTCTGTGACTGACTTATTTCACTCATCATAATATGTTCCAGTTCCATCCATGTTGCTGCAAATGGCATGATTTCATTCTTTTTAATTGCCAAGTAGTATTCCATTGAATATATAAACCACATCTTCTTTATCCATTCATCAGTTGATGGACATTTAGGCTCTTTCCATGATTTGGCCATGGCTGACAGTGCTGCTATAAACATTGAGGTACACGTGCCCCTCTACATCAGCACTCCTGTATCCCTTGGTTAAATTCCTAGTATTGCTCTTGCTGGGTCATAGGGTAGCTCTATTTTTAATTTTTTGAGGAACCTCCACACTGTTTTCCAGAGCAGCTGTGCCAGTTTGTATTCCCACCAGCAGTGCAGGAGGGTTCCTGTTTCTCCACATCCTCACCAGCATCTGTAGTTTCCTGATTTGTTCATTTTAGCTGCTCTGACCTGTCTGAGGTGATACCTCACTGTAGCTTTGATTTATATTTCACTGATGAGGAGTGATGTTGAGCATCTTTTCATGTGTCTGTTGGCTGTCTGGATGTCTTCTTTGGAGAAGTGTCTTCTCATGTCTTCTGCCTATTTATTTCTTCATGGGATTATTTGTTTTTCAGGTGTTGATCTTGGAAAGTTCCTTATAGATTTTAGATACTAGCTCTTTATCCAATATGTCATTTGCAACTATTCTCATTCCATCAGTTGCCTTTTAGTTTTGTTGATTGTTTCCTTTGCCGTTCAGAGGCTTTTTATCTTGATGAGGTCCCAATAGTTCATTTTTGCTTTTATTCCCTTTGCCTTTGGAGATGTGTCAAATAAGAAATTGCTACGGCTGAGGTCAAAGAGGTTGTTGTCTGCTTTCTCTTCTACATTTTTGATGGTTTCCTGTCTCACTTTTAGGTCTTTCATCCATTTTGAGTTTATTTTTGTGTATGGTGTAAGAAAGTGTTCTAGTTTCATTCTTCTGCATCTTGCTGTCCAGTTCTCCCAGCACCTATGCTATCTTTTTTCCATTGGATATTCTTTTCTGCTTTGTCAAAAATTAATTGGCCATACATTTGTGGGTCCAATTCTGGGTTCTGTATTCTGTTACACTGATCTGAGTTTCTGATTTTGGGCCAGTAGCATACTGTCTTGATGATTACAGCTTTGTAGTAGAGGCTGAAGTCTGGGATTGTGATACCTCCCATTTTGGTTTTCTTCAATATTACTTTGGCTCTTTGTGGTCTTTTGTGGTTCCATACAAATTTTATGATTGTTTGTTGTATCTTTGAGAAAAATACCACTGCAATTTTGATTGAGATTGCATTGAATGTGTAGATTGCTTTGGGTAGTATTGACATTTTAACAATATTTATTCTTCTAATCCATGAGCATGAAATGTATTTCCATTTCTTTGTGTCTTCTTCAATTTCCTTCATAAGCTTTTTATAGTTTTCACTTATATAGGTCTTTTACATCTTTGGTTAGGTTTATTCCTAGGTATTTTATGGTTCTTCACGCAATTGTAAATGGGATCAGTTTCTTTATTTCTCTTTCTGTGGCTTCATTATTGGTGTATAAAAATACAACTGATTTCTGTACCCTGCAGCTTCACTGATTTCATGTATCAGTTCTTGGAGTCTTTGGGTGGAGTCTTTCAGGTTTTCCATGTAGCGTATCTTGTTGCCTGCGAGAAATGAAAGTTTGACTTCTTTGCCAGTTCTGATGCCTTTTATTTCATTTTGTTGTCTGATTGCTGATGCTAGGACTTCCAGCACTATGTTATACAACAGTGGTGAGAGCGGACATCCCTGTAGTGTTCCTCTTCTCTGGGGGAAAGCTCTCAGTTTTTCCCCATTGAGGATGATATTAGCTGTGGGCTTTTCATATATGGCTTTTATGATGTTTAAGTATGTTCCCTCTATCCCAACTTTCTTGAGGATTTTTATTAAGAAAGGGTGTTGTATTTTGTCAAATGCCTTTTCTGCATCTATTTACAGGATCATATGGTTCTTATCTTTTCTTTTATAAATGTGATATATCACATTGATTGATTTGCAGTTATTGAACCAGCCCTGCAGCCCAGGAATGAATCCCACTTGATCATGGTGAATAATTTTTTTTAATATGCTGTTGAATTTGATTTCCTAGTATCTTGTTGAGAATTTTTGCATCTGTCTTCATCAGGGATATTGGTCTGTAGTTCTCCTTTTTTGTGGGGGTCTCTGTCTGGTTTAGAATCAAGGTAATGCTGTCTTCATAGAATGAGTCCCAAACTTTTGCCTCCTTTTCTGTGTTTTGGAGCAGCTTAATAAGGATAGGTATGAACTCTGCTTTAAATGTCTGGTAGAATTCCCCAGGGAAGCCATGTGGTCCAGGACTCTTATTTGTTGGGAGATTTTTGATAACTGATTCAGTTTCTTCACTAGTTATGGATTTGTTCAAATTTTCTATTTCTTCCTGTTTGAGTTTTGGTAGTGTGTGGTGTCTAGAAACTTAGTCATTTCTTCCTGTTTGTTGGCATATAATTTTTCATAGTATTTCCTGATAATTGCTTGTATTTCTGAGGGATTGGCTGTAAATCCATTTTCATTTGTGATTAATCTCCTTGGGTCCTCTCTCTTTTCTTTTTGAGAAGCCTGGCTAGAGGTTTGTCAATTTTGTTTATTTTTTGAAAAAACTAAGTCTTGGTTTCATTGATCTGTTCTAATGATTTTTTGGATTGTGTATTGTTTATTTCTGCCCTGATCTTTATTATTTCTCTTCTTATGCTGGGCTTGGGGTGTGTTTGTCGTTCTGCTTCTAAGTTCCTTTAGGTGTGCTGTTAGATTTTGTATTTGAGATTTTTCTTGTTACTTAAAATAGGCCTGGATTACAATGCATTTTCCTCTTAGGACTGCCTTTGCTGCATCCAAAAGGGTTTGGATTGTTGTGCTTTCATTTTCATTTGTTTCCATATATTTTTTAATTTCTTCTTTAATTGCCTGGTTGACCCATTTGTTCTTTAATAGGATGTACTTTAACCTCCATGCTTTTGGAGGTTTTCCAGACTTTTTCTAGTGGTTGATTTCAAGTTTCATAGCATTGTGATCTGACAGTGTGCATGTTATGATCTCAATTCTTTCGTATTTATTGAAGGATGTTTTGTGATCCAGTATGTGATCTGTCTTGGAGAATGTTCCATGTGCACTCGAGAAGAATGTATATTTGGTCACTTTTAGAAAAGTTCTAAATAAATCTTTTAAGTCTTTCTGGTCCAGTGATCCATTCAGAGCCATTATTTATTTATTTATTTTCTGTCTAGATGATCTGTCCATTGCTGTAAGTGGAGTATTAAAGCCCCCTGCAATTACCACATTCTTACCGATAAGATTGCTTAAGTTTGTGATTAGTTGTTTTATATATTTGGGTGCTTTCGAATTTGGTGCATAAACATTTATAATTGTTAGCTCTTGGTGAATAGACTCCATAATTATTATATAATGCCCTTTTTCATCTCTTGTTAGTCTTTAGTTTAAAATCTAGTTTCTTTAATATAAGTATGGCTACTCCAGCTTTCTTTTGACTTCCAATAGCATGGTTCTCCATCCCCTCACTTTCAATCTGAAGGTGTCCTCAGGTATAAAATGGGTCTCTTGTAGACAGAAAATAGATGGGTCTTGTTTTTTTTTTTTCTTTTCTTATCCGTTATGATTCCCTGTGTCTTTTAACAGGAGCATTTAATCCATTTACATTGTGTTATTATTGAAAGATATGGGTTTAGAGTCATTGTGTTATCTGTAGATATCATGCTATATTTCAGCAATGTCTTTGGTCCTTTGTGGTCTTTGCAGTACTCACAGCCGCCTTTAGGATCTCTTGTAGGGCTGGTTTAGTGGTGATGAATTCTTTCAGTTTTTGTTTCTTTGGGAAAACTTTTATCTCTCCTTCTATTCTGAAGGATAAGCTTGCTTGATAAAGAATTCTTCACTGTGTGTTTTTCCTATTCATCACATTGAAAATTTCCTGCCACTCCTTTCTGGCTGCCAAGTATCAGTAGATAGATCTGCTACTACCCTTATGTGTCTCCTCTTGTAGGTTAAGGCCTGTTTATCCTTGGCTGCTTTCAGAATTCTCTCTTTATCTTTGTATTTTGCCAGTTTAATTATGGTATGTCATACAGAAGATCAGTTCAAGTTACATCTGAAGGGAGTTCTCTGTGCCTCCTGAATTTCAGTGTCTGTTTCTTCTCCACATTGGAGAAGTTCTCAACTATGATTTGT
Organism: Crocuta crocuta; assembly: GCF_008692635.1. Classification (NCBI taxonomy): domain Eukaryota; kingdom Metazoa; phylum Chordata; class Mammalia; order Carnivora; family Hyaenidae; genus Crocuta; species Crocuta crocuta. The sequence goes on along the minus strand of NW_027551575.1, from coordinate 3,202,585 downwards.
TCAAGCAGACCTTCAGCCTATTTCTCTCTTCTTCTCTGAAACTCCTATGATACGGATATTGTTCCGTTTCATTGAGTCACTTAGTTCTCTGATTGCCCCCTCGCAATACAGAGTTTTTAAAATTTTTTTCTAAGCCTCATCTTTTTCATAATTTTATCTTCTATTTCACCTATTCTTCTCTCTGCCTCTTCAATTCTGGCTGTCACCACTTCTAGTTTATTTTGCACCTCATTTACAGCATTTTATAATTCATCCTATTTTTTCATCTCTGCAGCAATAGATTCTCTGCTCTCTTCTATGATTTTTTCAAGTCCAGCAATTAATCTTATGACTATTATTCTAAATCCTTGTTCAGTTATATTGTTTATATCTGTTTTGAGCAATTATTTCACTCTCATTTCTTCTTGGAATTTCTTTTCACGGCAATTCTTCCGTTTAATCATTTTGGCCGTTTTCTGTCCTTTATGTGTTTTAAAAGCTTGTCATGTGTCCTGCACCTGTGAACACTGTATTTAAAGAGGGGTCATACACTGTCCAGGGCCTGTCCCTTCAGGAGGTATTACTTGCTCTCTGTTGTTGTGAGTTTGGTTACTTTATCTCCCTACTTGTAGGGATATTTTGAACCCTTCACTAGATGTGCTTTGATTTCTTCGTTGAAGTAGTTCTATGGCCATTCAGGTTCTCCTGGTGGGTCCCTGGAAGCACGATTGTCTCTTTTCATTCTGGACTTTTGGAGTTCAAAGTCCTTTAGCTTCAACACTGCATTGTTTGTGAGACGAGGGAACTTTGGATTTCCCTGCTTTTCCACCATGTTGGCTCTTTGTGATTCTTACTGGGGATGTAAATCAGGAAATAGTAAGAAAAAATTGCCTCCAAGAATAGTGTTAGGAAACTTTTCTAATTAGTCCTTTAGAGGCTCTGGATACAACTACTTATTTACCAGCTTTGTCTTCCTGCATCATAGATACCCTCTGTGTTCCCACTATCTTATTTGCTGCTGACACCACAAAGTATATCAGCCCTTGAAATTGAACCACTTCAATTTATCTTACCAGAGAATGCCCCAGGATGGTTTTCTCTTCTAAATCTCTATAATTACATTTAAAAAGTCTGATATTGATAATGTTAATGCTTCTTCAGGTTTTGGAATAAGACTTGGGATTGATAAAGGCTGTCTTTGTCACATTTTTCTGTGAGGCATCCTAGAGATACACAGGACTCAGTTGGATACCACCTGAGAGTGATAGAGTGCACCGTATGGTAGGCTAGCTGGCTGAGTATGGGCAGCTCTAGGAAAGGTGTCGTGTCTGTTTTCTGACTGTGGTGTAGCTGAACATTTTTCTTCCAGAACCTAGCATCTAGGCTTGTTCATATAAAATATGGTAGAAAGATCTTCTTAACAAAGGCCATTTGCAGGCCTGCCTGAACTTAACATTTCCATAAGAGGAGGAGAGGTAGTATTAACTGATGAAAGGACAATGTCTGCAGGAATAGGGGTACTACACAAGAACAGTTTCCTGACTTCAGAAGACATCAGAGCAAGACATCATTGTTCAAACGTGTAGTCCAGAGTTATGGTCATAATTTTGTAAGACCAAAATAGGCTGCTCGTGTTGGCATAGGCTTACCTTAGAATGTAGACCCCTGGGCCAGAAAGGAAAATCATGATATCTGCCTGTTTTTGTGTCCCAGTTTTGCATATTGGCAAACACTCAGTGCAAGTTGTAATTATTGAAGACATTGGTGTGGTTACATGGACTTAAAAAGACAAATGTTTAAGCTTACATTTAATAAGAGTGTGTGAAGTGCAATCAAAATTTTTATTGCCCTTAAGTTTAATAATATATACAGATTTTCTTTTTGTCCTTATTCTTATACATGTAACTATGTTCTATTACTGGCACTAAGAATTTGTAGGAAGAGAGTATGTTATCTCACCATCTCCTTTTCCCGCTTTCCCTCAATTGTTTATAGACACATTCGTGTGATTTCAACAATTAATGTCTTAGATGAGGGTGAGCACTATTTACTGTTTCAAGCATCCTACCATCTTCTGAGGCTTCTTTCTTTGCTACATTTCCCAAGAGAAAGATTTTTTAATCAGGTTTTATTGGAAATGAAAAAGGCCTGTCTGTCTAGCCTAGCACCATCCAATAGAATTTTCTGCAGTTATGCCATTGCTGTGTACCTGTGCTGTCCAATACTGTAGCTCCTGGCCTCCTGTGGCTGTTGTGCATTTGAAATGTGGGTAGGGTGACTAAGGAACTGAATTCCAAATTTTATTTGATTTTAATTAATTTAGATATAAATAGGTATTTGTGCCTAGTAGCTACCATTTTGGGGTATATTGGACAGCACAGTGATTGCCAGAGAATTCATAGCACCAGAAAATGTAAGTAAGTGCACTAATCAGTGGAATTTACCATTCGAAATGCTCTTTTTCTCTACTGAGCCAGTGGTACTTAGAAGTAAAACAGCATCTGCTTTGATGGATGTTAAGATGGTCCTCAAAAGAGTGAAAAAATCCACATCTGTGTAAATCATTTATAATAATAAAGATTATTCTTTATGCTATACTAGGTGCTTTACATGTCTGCTTTCCAGATATATCATCTGTTATTTCACAAGTGTTCTAAGTTAGATAATAATTATTTCCATGTCAAGTAAGAGAAAAAACTGAGACACACCATTTTAAAATAATAAACCAACATCAAAGTCATACAGCTAGGAAATAGTGGAGCCAAGGTATGAACCCAGCTAGGATTCTTCACTGATGCATTTCATAATTCGTATTTCCTACTTTATCTTTTAGAGCACAAGTGTATATTTCCGTAGTCATTATTAAGAAACAGGGTAGAGTTTAATAACATGAGCCCTGTCACTATTTGATTGTCTTCCAGTACTCATACCCGTGTGAACTTGAGCACATTACCTAATAATAGCTCTGAGCCTCAGTTTTCTCATTGTCATATGAATCTACCTCGTTGGGTTGTTGTGAGGTTTCAATAAATTTCTCACACTACGTTTGAACCATAAATACTTGCCATTGCCATTTTTTCATGTTTATTTATTTTTGAGAGAGAGAGAGAAACTGAGCGTGAGCAGGGAAGGGGCAGAGAGAGAGAGAGGGAGACACAGAATCCAAAACAGGCAGTCCAGGCTCTGAGCTGTCAGCACAGAACCTGACATGAGGCTTGAACCCACAGAACTGAGCCAAAGTTGCACACTTAACTGCCCAGACGCCCCTTGCTATATTCATTTTTAATTTGAATGTCACTACCATTTATTTTAGTATGTTGATTTAGTATGATGTTAATAGATGAAATAGACACATGCTTTGGCTGCACTTTCCTAGGAAATAAGAGAGACTGTAATAATTCAGATAAGTCAGTAAGAAACACCCTGCTGTTCAGCCACTTTGGTGTGTCCATCACTGGGATTATAAAGTTTCAGTGCCCACATGCTCTGGCCCGTTCCTCATATCTCTGCTTTTCATGTAACCCTCATAGATGTCGCCTTTGGTGTCTTTGATTGGTTCTGAATGCTGAGCAGTGACAAACACCAACACAGCTGGAAAGAGCTGTAAGATTTGCTGTTCTGTCTTCCAGCAGGGAATTATTGCCATGGATACCAGCATCAGAGGAAAACTGGGGAGCATTCTCAACTGGTCTCTTGAGTGGTCTGGCATCTGTTTCTGGCAAGGCCAATAATGAGTGTGCTGCTAGTTTCATATTAAATGGAAGACTGATCCTCATCTTTTTTTTTTTTTAATCACAGATGGCCTCTTCCCAAGATGCCAGGTATGGCCAGAAAGACTCTTCTGATCAGAACTTTGACTACATGTTCAAATTGCTCATCATTGGCAATAGCAGTGTGGGAAAAACATCTTTCCTGTTCCGTTATGCGGATGACTCCTTTACATCTGCATTCGTCAGCACGGTTGGGATCGATTTCAAAGTAAAAACTGTATTCAAAAATGAAAAGAGAATCAAGCTTCAGATTTGGGTAAGTGACTGTGAAATGACAGTGTTCTTCAGTCTGTGGCATTGAACACATATGTATGCAAAGAAAACGCTTTCTACCTTGTTCTGTCTCCGTGGGTCCACAGGCTCCATTTCCAGGTTCTTAGCTTAGAAAATTCTGTTTCAAAGACAGTAGAATGATGCCTCTTTAAGGCATGAAGACAGAACTGTGCCTTATTGTCAAGTGATGCTTCTTAGAGTCTTCAGAAGAAAGAAAATCAAATCCAAATATGTGTTGTGTTGGTGGTAGAAGGAACACTCAACGAGAATCCAGGCTCTGTCTTTTATGATCTGTGTGACCTTGAACGAGACTGTGGATCTCTCTATGCCACTTTTGTAATCCACAAAATAGGCAAAGTCAGTCTAGCCTTTTAGATCATAGGGAGCATCTTGTCCTGGGTGGGCATTGTAAAGAAAAGGTAAATGACCAAATATAGAGAAAACCTAGGTTTGGTCCCTTTATAAAGCCCCCCACAAAACTTTGAACATGGTCTATTTATCTTTCACAGACTTTGTTTTCTCAGCTCTAAGAGTTAGGTTTATGCACACAAGCAAAACAAAACAAATGAAATAAAATATTTGTTCTCAACAGGGTTTTCCTCTAAGCAGGTTTCCCAGTAACTTTTGAGATCATTTGGCCAACTTTCTGCCCCTTCCCACCCCTGCAGAAGATCAAAATTTCTTTAACTAGATTGTTGGGATAAACTTAGGACAATAGCAAGTGAGCAGCAGAGGAAAAATGTATGTGGGTAACAGGTTTAAGGTAATATAAGAATGAAATATGTTATTGACACCAAAAGAGATTTATGTAGTAAGCATTTTATGTATATCATATTTCCGCATGAATTTCTGCAGTAAGTTTTGGCCCCTTTTCCTTGTTTATTTGTGCCTCTGTCACTCAGATTAACTTGGGCTGTAAACAGGTATTTTCTCCCAAGAGATATTTCCTACCATCTTCTGAGACAATTCTGGTATCTACTACCATTATGTGCTAGCCTCAGGGGACATTTGTAGGACCGATGATAAATCTCCCCTCTCAAAAATGGAGAATTGAAAGAAAGATAAATACCAGAATGCAGAATTTAAACTTTAAAAAAAAAAAAAAAGTAACACTTTATTTAAATATCTGCATGAACTGAGTGACCTTTAAGTATCTTAAAGCTCTTAGGAGCAACTTTAAATATATAGGTATGTACACAGACAGGTGTCCTTTTAGGCAGCTTACTATTTTACTTATTCTGACCCTGGAGTCTTCCAGGTCTAATTTGAACTGGTGTAAGAGCTTGGAAAAGTTGTCCGAGGTCCCTTCACTATTCTTCCAGTTCTCAAAGCCATTTTTGCTGGGATGGTACGTCTTTGGAACTTAAACACATAGCCCTGTCAATATAGAGAGAAAGATACTGCTTCACATGTAGGTCCTGGTTCATTCTCTTCCTTTTGAGCTTTAAGCAATCAACTGTCATATCGATACGACTTTCATATTCAGGCTTAAGAAAGGTCCCTTAACTCTGAAGAGATTTTGTGAATTGAAAATTAAATTAATTTTGTAACCACACATCTCTGAATTCTCTGACCATGTTTTTTCTGCGACTAGAAGAATAGTCATTCCTTTGGCTGACAGCTCCTAGTTTCTCCTCACTGCTTTATACCTTACAGGTGCTTAAAGATGGCTATTGTAATCATTTAGGTAAAACACCAACTTTGGTGTGTTAAGTCAATCTAATAATCTCTAGGAATTTCTCAATCTAGGTTTTTGACAGAAATGCTTTGTAGAGGTAAATAATTATCTGTTTTTAATGTAAACAAGATATATTTCAAATAATATGTTATTTTGAGAATTCTAAAGTATTTCATACTTAAAGTATTTTCTTCAAAGCACTCAATGCTAGTATGGGGTTAGAGCTGATTCATTGACTTTTCTTGGGGTTTGAAATTAAGTCACTTGTGTATAGGTCTTATATTTGGATGAAAGTTGTTCTTTGAGCTAACCTAAGCCTCAGATCTTTGAGCTACCTCTGCACTAATACCTCCTCATGCTTCTCATTTCCCATAACTTCCCTCAAAAAGCTCTCACCTAGGGGAGCCTGGGTGGCTCAGTTGGTTGAGCGTCGGACTTCAGCGCAGGTAATGATCTCATAGTTTGTGAGTTTGAATCCCACATCAGGCTTCCTGCTGTCATTGCAGAGCCTGCTTCAGATCTTCTGTCCCCCTCTTTTTCTGCCCCTCCCCCACTCATGCTTGCTCTCTCTCAAAAATAAATAAACATTAAAACACACACACACAAGCTCTCACATATAACTGTTTAAATTTGTCTCTAATCTTCCATAATACACCATTTTTCCAAAACCTCCAACTCTGTTCTCAGCCCAGTCCAACCCAGGACTTCATTCCAAGGCTTCCATTCTCCTATTCTGTGGGTACAGATACACAGTCCTTCAGGAGTTAGCAGCTCAGGAACCCTTCCCCTTGCCCTCTCCTCAGTTACAATTGTAGTTTGATGGCCACTGCTATCTTTGCAACTAAAGCAGTCTCATCTCTTCGTCTTTAGGGCTATTAGGAGCTCTTAATGCTCCACGGGTGTGAAAATGGGTTTTTACACTACTGTATGCCAACTGGTCTACTAGACTGTGAAACATTCCAAAGAAGTACTATAAAAAGATTTTGTGCTCATTGAACTTATAGTATAATTGGAAAAAGAAATTAATATGGAGTAATTATATACTCCTATAAGCAAATACCAACTGCATAAGTATTACATACAGCTAGTATTTATTGAACATACACCATATGCCAGGCATTATCTATGCTTTACCTCTAATTCCCACAACAATTCAACTTTGCATTNGCAAGTTTAGTAGTGATGAATGGCAGATTCCAGGATGGGTCTATCAGAGCCTAATGCTTGGGCTTATTCTTCCTTTACCAAGCTGACAAAATTATGACGTTTTCTTGAATATAGTGGTGTTTTTCTGGAGATGGTAATCTTAAATGATGTATCCTGGGATGTTGAAGAAAATTTTGAAAAAGTTTGGCCATTTCAATGAATTGAGGCATGCAGAGGAGGATACGATGAAGAGTAATAGGGTGGTATGCTTAAGAATAGGTACAAACAGGGGTGCCTGGGTGGCTTAGTCGGTTAAGCGTCCGACTTTCATTTAGGTCATGATCTCGCGGTTCGTGGGTTCGCGCCCCGCATCGGGCTCTGTGCTGACTGCCAGCTCAGAGCCTGGAGCCTGTTTCAGTCTGTGACTCCTTCTCTCTCTGACCCTCCCCTGCTCGCTCGCACGCTCTCTCTCTCTCCTAGAAATAAATAAAACATTAAAAAAAAAAAGAATAGGTACAAACAGTAATTTTAGGGATCCTTGCTTTATGCTGTCATGTATGTATATTGGGAAATATTTCGTTGTGTACAGTAACAATTTTAACAGATCACTTCTTGGGGAATATATTTGGCATTGATAGTTTTTCATCTCATAGTATTTTAATAACCAATTAACTATTTTTCTCAGCTTATAATATTTTTATGTACTTTTGTTAATTTGTAACTAATTCATTAGGATGTCCATAATCATCTTAACCTATACTACAGTCTCTACTCACAGCACTTCTGACCCCAAATGTGTGGGTTTTCTAGACCAATTAATTCTTCAGCTTTTTGTGGATACCAACCGACTGTCCTACAATTTAATTCATTTGTGATGTTTACTACCTGGAGTTAGCACAGAGCCCAGACGAAAAGGGCTCATTTCTGCAAGACTGCCGTCCCTTGCTTCAGACACCAATCAGAAGTCTGGTGTTTTTCTGACATACGGGCTCCCATTACGTCCCCCCTCAGAGTTGATAATTTGTTAGAATAGCTTACAGAGCTCAGGAAGACAGTTTACTTACTATTACGTGTTAATTATAAAGATAGAATTCAGTAACAGCCAAGCAGAAGAGAAGCATCGGGCCGTGTCAGGGCAGAAGGATAGGTGCAGTTTCCTTGCCTTCTGGGCATGTCATACTCCTAGACCGCTGATGTGTTCACCAACGCGGAAATTCTCTGAACCTCATCCTTTAGGATATTTATGGAGCCTCCATTACATAGGCATAGTGGACATGATTGATTAAATCATTGGCAGTTGGTGATTAACTCAGCCCTCCTCCCTCCCAGAGGTCGAGGGTTAGGGCTGCAGCTTCCCTATCTTTACCTGACCAGGCTGCAGATGTTGATATGATTCTGATTACTGTATTAGTTTTAAGGTGTTCATTAAGAGGGACGGTTTCCAGGTTAGGAATCCAAGATAGAGAGAAGGTAAGTATTTGGCCTTATCTTAACAGTTAGTGCCAGAGCAGGTCTCCTGCTAGTTTAGCCAGTCTGATTGCTCCTATACCAAGTTCAATCTCCAGCTGTTATGACTACTGTGATAAGTTTACTTGGTTGCCAGTGGAATCCACCAGGCACAGGGATATCCAAACTGAGGCCAGATTTCAAGTATTTCTTATATGTCAGGAGGAAGTGCCTGGGTGGGAAGACTCCCCTGTTTTCCTCTCGATGGCTTGCTTTTTGCATGTGTTGCATCAGGGGTTTCTGAGTCCACAAACAGGATTCCTTACTGGATTTTTAACAATTCACGTGCAAATAAAGCATTTTAACAGCTACTAAAAACCACTGACATTTCTTCTTGGACATGTTACACCTCCTCCCTGTGGAAGTTCATTACTGCCTTGGAATACACCTGTTTAGAGAAGTATCACTGTTCATTTGTACTTAGTTACCAACTTTGTATTCCATTTGTATATTTATGACTCCCTTTATCCTTCACTGAATTAACGTTTCTTACTGCATTTTCATTTTATTATCATTTTTATGATTCTCAAATCAATTTTTTTTTAAATGTTTTATTTATTTCTAGGAGAGAGAGAGAGAGAGACAGCGTGAGCAGGGGAGGGTCAGGAAGAGAGGGAGTCACAGACTGAAACAGGCTCCAGGCTCTGAGCTGGCAGTCAGCACAGAGCCCGACGCGGGGCCCGAACCCACGAACCGCGAGATCATGACCTAGGCGAAAGTCGGACGCTTAACCGACTAAGCCACCCAGGCGCCCCTCAAATCAAATTTTTTTTTAAAGTTTAGAGATTCCAAGTATTTGGACTGGAATAAATTTCTTTTATTTTTGTGTGTCTATTTATGCTATTATGAATATATTGGATTTAATGCTATTATGAGTATACTGGAGAAACATTTAGTGTGGTTTTTCACTTAAAGAAAAATATTTCACAGCTGGGATCTATATTATTTTGCTTCTAATTTTAAAAATAGTTTAGCTTTGGGAAAAGCTGTGTAGAGTGGATGCCTTCCCAATGAGAAGAGTGAAAAAAAAATAGCATCGGTTACGAAGAAGAATATCACCTATATGTATTTTTAGTATCTAGATTACTAGTATGAGAGCAATGAGGCTTACAGCAATTTGCAAAGCAAAACATGCTGGCAATTACTGAAATTAGACTGTGTAGATAGTCAGACTTGACAGTGTGGTTCCCCTGAATAAATGGCAACTTCCTTCGCTTGAAGAAAGCACATGGATGTCCTTTTTCAGTTGGGTCTGTATTTTTTAAGTCCTAAAATCAGTGTTGACTCCAACTAATGGAAGACTTAACTTGAAAAACCCATAGCTTAATTAAGTAATATAGGTTTTACATGGACAGGAGCCAGGTAGGCAGAAGGCAGAGGGCATTACTGTTTTCATTGCCCTTTATCACTTCTTGTGTATTTCTCCTTCCTTTTTCTCCCTTTCCCCTTCTTGCTTCATTTCTGAAATGCTGGCCAGGCTGAGTTAATTGGAAACTGATTCTCAGCACACTCAGAATCCACAGCTGCCACACACAGATGCATGTTGTACGCTGAACAAGAGCACCCACCAGAGGGTCAAGTGGGACTTTCTCCACTTAATTAGCCTTATGCTTTCTCTGAGGGGTACCTTTTCCTTTTCTCAAAGGTGCCATCTGTTCGTCAACCCTACATGCAACTAAAGGGGATTCTGATCTCCATATAATAACCATGTCTGCAGATAGTAATTACTTAGGATCTAATGCAAGTGATGGACTAGTAAACCCAGAGAAGGATACAAGTCCTGCTTCCCTAGGGGAGGCATGGAGGAAGACAGTGTTTTAAAATACAGGTTTTATTATTATTGAAGTATGGCAAGGCCCAAAGATCAGGAGACAACTGCCATTGAAAAGATAGCTTGTTATACTCATGGTTCCCAGGAGTAGGATGCGTCGGCTGGAGGAGGGGGGTACAAGGGGAATGAGGTGACACACCAGGGTCTATTAGCAGATTGTTAGGGATGTGTGACAAGAGCCTCTGTTGTGGTTTCTGTGGAATGACTGGGCTCAGCAGGGTAAGCAGGTTTAGGATTGCTAGTTTGAGTAATTTCAGTAGACTCTGGGGGCATAGAGACATTGGGTATCTGGCCCTGGGGTGATTAGAGTAGGTAGATTGTAGCTCAAAGTGTGAGAGCCCTGTAAGAGAGGTGGTTGGGGGTATGAACTCTGGATTCATTCATTTGCATTTGAAAAGTGATCTGGTGAGTTGTTTAATATCTCTAGGAATTGGCTAACTCTGAGAGGGGTATTCCCTCCAGGGTCCACAAGGCCCTGGGTATCAAAATATAGAAAATGAAAGACATGTTTAATAAAGAAGGCAGGTCTTGGAGCCCCAGGGTGACTTCTGTCATTGATTCTACTGAGTCAAATGCTTGCGATTTCAAATAATTTTACCATAGGCTCAGTGCATTTCCTGGTCTGAGTATTTGGAGACCTAGAAAATTGGATCAGGAAATGACCTTACACATTTTCTGGCTTAACTTCTCAGTTGATGGTATGACTGATAATAGCATCATTTACTGAACCCAGTTTTACCCACAAAGGAAACATTTTATGTTTATATGCATCTTAGAATTTATTTTTCCCCATAAGGGAAGGTGGTATTATTAGCTTTATTTTATAGATGAAGAAGCAGAGAATCAGAAAGATAAAGAAATTTTCCCAAGGTCATAGCTAGGATATATCAGAGGCAGGATTCCAAGCAGGGCTCTGAATCCAAAGCCCATATGTCCTTGACCACGTGATGTAAATGAGGTCCAGGAGGTCCAAGTGATTTCTTTGAGATTTTTAGGTTATTCAATCTGAAATCCTACATATGTTAATTCTTAGCAAGTACTTTTTCCACACTATATAATTACTCTATATTTCCCCCTATTTCTTGATTACCTATTCCAAGAAATTATTTATAGTTACAGAAAGAAATCAGTTGTATTGCTTTTAACTTACTATCCACCAGCATGAGTGAGTTTTGCATGATCTGTGTTTAAAACACATAGATATACACAGCAGGAGGGATTGGAACACATTCAACTAGATTCTCCCTGTACATTTCTGGAATGCCTGTTTTCACTGATGGGAATGTGCATATAAAGAAGGTGTAGAGGGGCGCCTGGGTGGCTTAGTCGGTTAAGCGTCCGACTTTCGCCTAGGTCATGATCTCGCGGTTCGTGGGTTCGGGCCCCGCGTCGGGCTCTGTGCTGACTGCCAGCTCAGAGCCTGGAGCCTGTTTCAGTCTGTGACTCCCTCTCTCCCTGACCCTCCCCTGCTCACGCTGTCTCTCTCTCTCTCTCTCTCCTAGAAATAAATAAAACATTTAAAAAAAAAAAAAAAGAAGGTGTAGAAAGAAGAGTCTAAGTAAAATGGAATGGGAAAATATTTCTGCCTGTAATCTTTGCATTTGGTGCTCATTTAACCTAGTCACTCTGCGCATGTGTTTCAGGGTGGTCCTCATATTTTTTCATCTATTTATGCGGGACTACCACCATTTTCAGGTAAGTTCCCTCCGAGAACCACCGAAGCTGGTGGCAGCTGGCAAGACCATTCCTGGTACTGTCACTTGTATGCTCTTTTATCCCTTCGCATGTGTTCTAACTTAGCATCTGCTTTCCCTGAGAGATTGAGAAAGGCAATATTGGGTTTCACTCCTGAGAGAAAGCTGATGCTTGTGTGCTAAGTGTCAGGATGCATAAAAACATTTACTCTGTCAGGCAGCTGAAATCAGCAACTCCTGCAATCCCACCGTGTTTAAGTCACTTTCTCAACATTGACAAAATAGGAAGAATAGTAAAGGCCTTGTTCCTGGCCCAGTGGAGATGACCAGTTATGTGGGGAGATGGGACAATAAAGAGAAGAAAGGAGCATCCTGTGGATCGATAAGTGAGTGTCCCCAAGGGGCAGAGTGGCCCAACAGCGTGACCAGAGACTTTTGACTCTGACTTTCTGGGGTTCACATGCTGATTCTGATCTCACTAGCTGTGACCTCAATCCCTAACTTCTCTGAGCCTGATTTTACTCATTTGTGAATGAGAGAAAACACCTAGCCCTTATCTGCTAGGTATTTGTCATAGTACCTTTTTTATAATTGTTTAATACTAGACACAAAGCTAACAATACATGGTACTTTTCTTCTTCTACACTAACAATAAACGGTAGCGTACAACCCTTAGGCAAGTAATTTAATTGAATCAAATAACTGTTGAGTGCTACTCTATGGCAGGTACTATGGTAGGTGTGGGTGGACATATGGTAAAGGATACACGATGTCTGCTGCAGGAGGCAGCCATCTGATGAGGAGGGAGGGAATAAAGAGACAGTTCCATCTTCTGTGACAAATGCGCTGGAGACCTGAACACATGTTACACAGGAAAGAAGCCTAACCCGGTCTTGGGGACTTTGGGAACGTGTCTCGAGGGCATCTACATCTGAGCTGTGAACTGGCAAATGAAACAGAATTATTTGCTCATTGATTCTCTCATTTGTTCACTCAACCAGCATTTGTTGAGTTTTTCCTATTGAAAGCTCAAGACACTAGTGAGTTGACACTTGGAACACTATATGGCCATTCAGTGCCAGCTTCAGAAGGAAATACAGTAATGTTCACTCAAAACTGAGTGAGCGTCTGCCTGGAAAAAAATACCAGTGAACCCTGGGCTTTCATCGAATCTTCTCGGAGGTGCTTCCTTATCCTCTGAAAAGGGAATGCATATGGTCTGAGAACTTCAGCAGCAAAAGCCATCGAGGTGTATAGCTCCATCACAGAGAGGTGGGGAAAGTCTGTGTGCTGTTCAGGTTGCAGAACAGAGCTGCAGTTCAGAGCTGGCCCTTCTCCTGTGTGAGGCTGCATAAGCATAGTCCCAGATGCTAACTGTGACCACGCTGGGCTCTAACACGTGTGATTCCAAAGGAAGAACAAGGCAATGTTTTTCTTCAGAAAGCTAAATTCTTCCAATTTAAGATACCTATAAAATTAAAGTAGTATTATTTATTTTAATTAATTCCTTCCCCCTCTTTTGGTAATCTGATAGTTGGTAGGTTTCTTTTCAAACCTTTCTTAGGAAAAATATGGCAGTTCATAGATACAGTAGCTATTTGAATTTATTTATTGTTTCTATTGTGTTGGTCTCTGATGCCCAAGTGTCTGGGAATCAGTGATGTGGGAGCTTGTGTAGGTACAACCCTACTGAGCTGGGCAGTGTGGAGAGAACATCCACGTCACCAGGCAGTCACTGTATTTTAGTGACACAACCCTCTGTGTGTGTTTGTCCTAAATGACCAGACATAGTGGTTGCTATGTGTTGCGCAAAGTGCTAAACTGTGAAGGAGAGGGTTTTTAAGCTTTCTGTCTTCTGGCGACTTACAAGATGATGGTATCAAAGCAAGTATGGAGATAAATGAAGAGCAACCAAATGAGAAAAGCAAAGGATGTTTATATTGAGTTTGATACAGCAAGGAAGTACCCAAGTAATCCCTTGGATTTTGGAAGAAACTGAAAGGCAGGCAGAGGAGTAGGAAGGCTTTCTAGTGGAGGAAAGGGAAGTCTTCAGGTACGGCCTTATTGGAAGCTGTTGGCAGGGACATTGTAGATGGGCTAACTAGAAGCGGGCCATCCTTTATCATTGGGTAGGGACACATGTTCCTCCTAATTTGGGCGTAGGGACAAGCCAGTTATTGATCAAGTCCTGACCCTTTGGGGCCAATTGTGACAGAATTTTCATTTAGTTTCCTGGATTGTCACTAGAGGTAGCAATCTAGCTCCCTATAAGTCTGACTTATAGCAGACTGGCTTCGTCAGTTGTTTACTAGAGATAAAGAGGTTGGCTTCCTGGACGGGCTGGTGCAGGTTGTGGGTCTAAGTTCTTTTTTGATGTATGGTCTCCCCATTGTCTGTTTGTATATTCAGTCCCATAAGAAAGCCAAACACAAGTACAGCTTTAATAAGAGCAACAAGAGAGCATAAGGAGAAATAATGGGTGTTCGTATCTGATAGTTTCATTCTGGGCAAATTGTTTAAGTCTGTTATGTCTTAGTTTCATCTCCTCTAAAATAAAGATATGAATCTTTGCCTTGTAGGACTATTCTGCAGAATAACAGAGTATGTGTAATGTGCCTCATATGGTTCTCATAGTTTTGGGACCCATTTACACCCTTAAAAATTATTGAGGACCCTAAGGACTCGTATGTATGTAGGCTATATCTATTGATATTTACTATATTAGAAATTAAAACTAAAAAAATTAAATATTAATTTACTTTAAAGTAGCAGTAAGCGTATTATGTGTAAACATAAATTACATACTTTTAATGAAAAATAGGTACATTTTTTAATAGTTTTTATTTTTTTAATGTTTTATTTATTTCTGAGAGAGAGAGACAGCATGAGCAGGGGAGGGTCAGAGAGAGAGGGAGATACAGAATCCGAAACAGGCTCCAGGCTCTGAGCTAGCTGTCAGCACAGAGCCTGATGTGGGGCTCGAACCCACAAACTGTGAGATCATGACCTGAGCCGAAGTCGGACGCTTAACTGACTGAGCCACCCAGGTGCCCCGAAAAATAGGTACATTTTGAGAAACAAAAGAAGTAGTGAGAAGAGTGTTATCGTTTCATATTTTTGCAGATTTCTTTAAATATGTGGCTTATTGAGGACAGCTGGATTTTCATATCTGCTTGCTCATGCAGTCTCTTGCTATAGCACATTTCATGTCACTTCTGGAAAACTCCACTGTACACCTGTGGAAGAATGGGAATGACAACTTAGTGTTATTTTTAGATGAATTTCAACCTCACAACCTTCTGAAAGGGTTTGGGGGTTCCCAGACCACATTTGGAGTACCATTTCTCTAGGCCCCAGAAAATTGTGAACACTATTAGGAGGAGATCACAGCACTGTTGACCCATATTTCTAAAGGTACATCTTTATAGAGAGGTACTGCTTTATACTTCCACTTGCGGGCAGATGAAAGAAAGGAGATCCTCTGATAATCTTTCCTAGAAGCCAGATTTGAGGCACAGAGCAAAGGGTGCCAGTCTTTGCAAATGGAGGGCAAACCAGAAGCAAGTTTTTATTTTTCAGCAGTATCTGAATGAGATAAATTCAGATGAATTTATGAGTAAATGAAAGCTCATACCTATGCATTTTGTACCCAGCTGTTATCTACAGTGTAACAACACTAAGTGCAATGGACTGGAAAGTAGGTCCTGCTCAAATCTGGCTCAGTGGAGCAAGATCTCCCCTAATTCTGGGAAGGGAGGTAGGTGACATGTAT
This sequence comes from Crocuta crocuta, assembly GCF_008692635.1. NCBI lineage: Eukaryota > Metazoa > Chordata > Mammalia > Carnivora > Hyaenidae > Crocuta > Crocuta crocuta. Next base: position 3,186,936 of record NW_027551575.1, on the reverse strand, counting down.
GGTGGACCCTCCTCCAACCCATACTTAGTTTACAAACTGAGAAACTGGAGAAACCATTTGATTTCTTGGCCATATTCTCAGAGAGAGCCTTGCTAGTGAAATAAAAATCCTTGATTCTGAAATCTTTCAAATTTTATCAGAAGCTAAATATTAATTTTACTACATTACACATGACTGATAGTCTATACTCACAAATATTTTAAGGGTATTTGAATTTTAAAACAGTAGCTTGTTAACTAAAGGAATTGAAGGGCTTTCAGCAGCAAATGTCAGTGGGGCCACTTTTCCTGGACTCTTCAACTTAGACCAGCTGTGTGAAAGGCTGACCCAGACTCCTTTTTGTTTGTTTGTTTGTTCTATTTATTTATGAGACAGAGAGAGACAGAGCATGCTCCAGTGTCCATGAGACACAGAATCCAAAGCAGGCTCCAGACTCTGAGCTGTCAGAACAGATCCTGACACAGGACTCGAACCCACGAACCCTGAGATCATGACCTGAGCCGAAGTCAGAGGCTTAACTGGCTGAGCCACCCTGGAGCCTCTGACCTAGACTTTTAAGCCACACTGTTGACCCTCTTTGATAATTGAAGGGGAAAATAGGCTTATAGAAATAACTTTGTTTCATTTTTGCCAAGAGATCTGCCCTCCTCTTTTAAGAAAATAGTACAGTAGTGTTTTTGTTTTCCTTCATATTTTGCAAAGCAGTTAACCCCTGGGTCAAGACAAAGCTCACAAGATTTCATCTCTGCCATTTAATTCTTCACAAATTTATAACCTATTGGAAAATTGAAAGTGTTTTTGCTCACTCTCCTCTATGGCTGGCTTCCACGAATGCTCTAACAAGGTCTGTGGGTCTGGTTTTGAGAGTGAAATTCTAAATTGAGTTTTGTAACAACATAGCTACCTAGGGCTAAAAGCAAAGATGAAGGGGCAGGCTCCTTACTCGGGGGCTGGCAAAAAGCAAGACGTGTGGAGACCTTTAACCTGGCTTTGTTGATACCTGTTTTAACAGCATGAAGGCAATTCTCCAGCTGGGAGGCCCTTGAGTTTGCAGATGGGCTAATCTCAGAACGTGAGAGAAATTCAGGTATGAAAATAACCACAGAAGGCTGTATGTAGCAGGGGCCTGGGTGAACAGTTTTGATCCACTGGGGTTTATCAGCCCCACTGTTTCCCAGAGGAGTGTCTAGTTAATTATTTTAGCACAGAAACCCCAGCCTCTCTAGAGAGAGAGTCCCCACAGTGTGCGATCCCAGAGGCAGACCCTTGTCAGAATCATTTGGAGAATTTATTAAAAACATAGATTTTGAACCTCATCCCATGCCCACTGAATCAGAATCTTACTGTGAACATAACTGGGGAATCTGGATTTCTCAAAACCTTCCCAGGTGAGCCTGATGCAATATAGTTTGATAACTGCTATTCTAAGGAACACGTCTCAATTGCCCCTAAAGTACTTCCTGGCACATTGTATCTGCTCATGCAGAGCTGAAAGTAAGTCTGCTTTAGTCTGTTAAGATTGAGGATGGATCTGGGGATGGCAGGCTTGGATACTCTCCTCACACTTCCTCATGTCTGAAGTCAGAAAACAGCCTTAGGTTCACTCACATGTGGCTTCCGTTGGAGTAGCTGGAGACAGAGTGTATCTGTGCTTGGAAGAATGGCATCGGAGCTGCAGGGCCTTGAACTTAGTCTGGCTGGCAGTGAATCTACCTGTTGCTTCATTCCCTTCTCCTCTTTCCTTCTCTGCTGATCATCTTTCCCTTACTTCAAGACCTGACTTCCCCCTGGTTGCCAACTTTGCTCGTGATTCCTTCTTTTCTCTTCTGTTCATACATTCTTAGATACTGAGGTCTTTTAGAGGTATTCCCTTTCTATTCCCTTTCAACTCAGTTTGCTATTCTATGTCTCTGAATATGTCATGGACTAAAATGGTGGAAGCTTCCAATACTCTGTCCCAAACAAAGAGAACTTCATTTCCTTAGACTCTTCAGCATTTGCCACAATGATTTTCAAATGTTTTTTAAAGTTTTGGGGTAATTTCTTCAAAGGAAGGTGATACAAAATTTCAATGAGTAGAGGAAACTCCTCTGTTTTAAGCAGGGCTGGGAGCCCAGAGTCCCATTCCTTCAGCATCCCAAGCCCTTACTGGGATGAAGGCAGGAGAACACAGCTTGGAAAACCACTGCTCCATAGTATCTTTTAGAACAAGGGGTGGGGAACACATGGATATGTCTCCAGCTGCCTGTCCATGAGGTGTGCTCCACTTCCTCTCCCCCGCCCCAGGATGGCAACTCTTACAGAAAGAACCCATGGCCTCTTAAAACTAAGTGATTGGAAGGAAAGTGAAGTGGGAGGCATAGGTTTAAGGATGTCTCACCCACAGGGGAATATGCCAGACTCTAATCTTATCACACGTGTATTTGTGTGATGAAGACTCAATAGTGTGGTGAAAATGAACTATTGAAAATCACATTATTAGTTGATATTTACATGAACAATCTGTCATGTAGTTTTTGACTTTCTTCCACCAAATTATGAACTCCGATGGGTCATGGACTGTTCATTATTCAACTCAGGGGTCTCGGCACCTATAGAGGCTAACCCAGGGGTGACGTGCCCACCCGTGTGTAGACTTGCTTTCCATGGAAGTGGAAAGAAGCCTGAGGCAGTGTACTGAAAATATATTGAGGGTTGCTGATTTTCATTGCGGAAAGCATAGTCATTTGAGATCAAGGCTTTTAGTTGGACTGCAATATCATTGATAGAGATAGGGAGCATGGGACCTTTGCAAAAGAGCAATACATTTTTGGTAAAAGTGAATTATTGGATTTAATTCAATTTTGGTGCTCCTAGAAAGGGGGATGCTTGATGTAAGAATACTCCAAGAGGTATGAATACTCATACTATGAGTATGAGCTGAATGGATGAGACCTCTGAGCCTTCTGTCCTGGAGATACACCACTAAGTTACTGATGTGTATGTAAAGCTTCTCAGCTCTTCTCTCTTTTCTCTGAGGACAAAGTAGGAAGAGTGGTACTAAACTGCTCAAATGAAAAGCTATGGTCCCATGTGTAAGGAAAAAGATTTTGTTTTGTCAAAGATGACATCTGCTGTTTGGGGCGTTTGGATTCCATCCTTAACCGAAGGTTTGTAAATGAATGCATCTTAATCCACGTTCAGTAGTTTAAAGAATGCATAGTAGTGAATTGATGACGTATAAAGGCTGCCCCTGTCTCCCTGAAAAGGTGGTCTTTTTTGATGTTGTTGTTTTGTTTTTCTTTTGTTTGTTTGTGGTTTTTTTGTAAAGTTGTGTCATCTGCACGTGGAATAGATCTTGACATTTACAGGAACAATTTCTACAGAACTGAATATTTTTTAGCTAGACATATGATTTGTCATCTTAAGAATCAAAATCAGACTAATTGCATCTGGACCTCAAAACCACTTGTGTCTTGGTGGGTATAAGCATACCTGTTAGGACCAGGGTTTGTACATCCCCAAATTTTCCCTGACTTTTTCTAACCTCTGAGGCTGCACTCTAGAACATACTTTACCTCTTAAATTGTTATCCCCTAGCCTCTGCTTCCTTTCCTGACATGGAAAGGAAAAGGAAATGAGCCTTCTGATATAGTTCAAGAAGGCAGTCCATGATCACAGCATAGCTAACAGGGAATTCAGGAGAGTATAGTTTACTAGACAGTGGATACCACATAGCATTTGGCAATGGGAACAGCAGGAGATAATCGCAAGAGACACATTTTAACACCTGTATTAACTTGTTATTTAATTCTGCTTGTCTAATTTACAGTTGCATTTTGGGAGTTGGTTAGGAGAAGACATTGGAAATCTCTGAGTATGTGAAAAAGAAAATGTCAAATTAGGAAAGTTAGGGAGAGGTCCACAGAGAAAGCAGCACATGTTAATTACCTGTCTCATGCTCCTATAGCTCCCAAACCTGCAAATTTGGAACAGCTGAAATACTTATTTTAACTCCACCCCTTCTTTGAGACCAGTCTTTCCTAGATGAAGGGAATATATGAAGTGTAAACATACTTGTTCATTTGTTCAGTCTCAAATGGATCTTCTACCTGGTCTTCCTGGGATCCTAATTTAGTAGAAACTGGAAATTTCTGGGTTTCTTATCCACCATCCCATTTCTCTAGTAGGTGGGTTCCTGTATAGATTTCCTTCCTTAGCATCTCATTCCCTTTAGAAACTGCATACCTAACATCTGTATATAGTTTAGATTCTGGTTAAGTGTCCATTATACACAGAGTTTTGAGTCCTATCTTTGGACACATGTCCTTGTGTGCATGCCTCTTGATGAGCCATCACTTTGCTTTTGCACTCTTGTTCCTTTTTATTTATTTTGCCTCACCTTATTGATCTGTCTGCACGCATGCTCTTGAGTTTTCTGATTTGACTCCCCATGTTCCAATCCATTTTTTGGACCCCAAATTTAGCAACTGTGTCCCCCACTTATATTTTCAATTTTGTTAAGATCATTGTGTCAGCCTTCTTTACTGAAGAAAGATTACACTGTTGCGGACGAAATGACACAAAGGACAAGACACACACAAAAGACAGACACAGACACAACTCCGGCCAGAGGAACAATTCTACGCAAGCCCCTCTTGTGGTTTATTTTATACCCCGGTAACTGGATACAAACTGAAATCTACAAGATGCATTCCTTTACCAATTAAGGGCAAGTAGCCAAACACATTTCAAGGACAGGGGGGAGCAAAGGGAGGAAGCGACCACAACATGTTTACTAAGAGGCCTGCTCACAATTCCAGCCTCCTCCTTATTTCTAAGGAGGGCATGTTCCCTCGTTTGCGAGCAGACCATTAAACTTGGATATTGTGTGCAGGCCTCCTGGCAGAGCATCCTGTTTGCAGGCATGCTTTGCCCAGGCAGGGAGCCCCGTGTGCAGGCGCATCCCCGCGTCCCTAACCATGCTTTCTTGTGGTCACTGTTGGGCTCCCACATCACACAAAGGAAAAAAAAAAGTGCCAGGCCAGGATGACAAATGAATCACTTACAAAATAGTGAATCATATCCTTGGAATTGTCTCCTTTTCAATTCCCACAGGAACATTGTTGCAATGAATTTGAGTTGACAGTGTTGGCAGTGACAGACCACCAAAAAGAAAGGGCTTATGAGAATTTCAACCTTCTCGTTTTTGAATATGATAGAGCCTTTGATATATGTTCTTCTTAATTTTATGCCTTTTGTGTAATTTTTGTATATTCAGCACATCACCTCGAAATGTTGGAAAAACTGACAAGAGCATATGGAAATAAGTATGATTAAGAAAGAAACTCCTAGGGCCCCTGGGTGGCTCAGTCAGATAAATGTCCTAACTTCAGCTCAGGTCATGATCTCATGGCTCGTGAGTTTGAGCCCCGTGTCAGTCTCTCTGCTGGCAGCTTAGAGCCTGGAGCCTGCTCTGGATTGTCTCTGTCTCTCTCTGACCCTCTCCTAATCTCTCACTCTCCCTCTCTCTCACTCTCTCTCTCTCAAAAATAAATAAACATTAAAAACCCTGGGGCACCTGGGTGGCTTAGTCGGTTAAGCGTCTGACTTTCGTTTAGGTCATGATCTCGCTGTTTGTGGGTTCGAGCCCCTCGTCGGGCTCTGTGCTGACTGCCAGCTCAGAGCCTGGAGCCTGTTTCAGAGTCTGTCACTCCCTCTCTCTCTGACCCTCCCCTGCTCACACTGTCTCTCTCTCTCTCCTAGAAATAAATAAAACATTAAAAAAAAATAAAAAAAAAAACACTTTTTTTAAAAAGGGGAAGAAACTCCTGGTAACAAATCAAGTTGCGTTTTTGGTCACATTTACATTTAGAGGACTGTACCCATGGACGTGGGCATGTGGGGAACATATTATATTAAATTTCTTTTATTTAAAGTATTTTTTTCCATTTTTACTTTCTAGTTTGAGTGGATTTTGCTATTTCTCTTTCAGTTCCCCACTCCTGATGTTTTCTTCTGAACAGAAGTTCATATTTGAAAAACTGAAATGACTAATACTCTTTCTTATGTTAGGACAAAAAACCAAATGTTGAACATCCAACCTCTGTTCTTTAATTCTATACCTGCTTTTCTTTCTCTTCATCTACCTTCTCTTTCTGTTTTCTCTTTTTCTCTCCTGCTATCACTGTCTTTCTGAATGACTAGACATTTGCTATCCTTGTGTATTCTGGTGCTAGAACTATAAAAGAGCTGGGATTTCTATCCCTGACACCTTCAAATTCTTGCTGAAATTTTCCTATAAAAGGACTTAACTGAAGAAAAAACAGGCATAGAACTTAGAGTAACTCTTTTAGCTTTGGATATATCATTAATATATTCTTATGGAAGATAAAAATTCCTGAAAGAAGAGGAGGAATACAGAAAAAGTAGTTTGGAGCCACCAACTCAAGGCTTAGTCATAATTTGACACTGATGTAGATTTTGTGAAAAGGAAAGCATTTTGATTAGTATTTTAAAAGTACATATGTGCAATGTAGAAAATATGCAAATAAATACAAGTAGAAAAGAAATCACCAGAAATGTCACTACCCAAAGATAGCTATTAATAGTTTAATGTGTAACTTTCCGATTTTTTTCTGTATGTATATACCATACTTTAAAAACAAAATACATGCTATGTTAGCAACTGTGTTTTCACTTATATGCTATGAATCTTTTCTAAAATATTTAAATATACTCTGAAAGGCTGATTTTAAGTAGCAATGTAGGAATAATTTATGTAACTAGTCTCTTACTGCTAGTTTTCTTTTTCCTCTGAATTTTCCTTTTGCCATCTTAAATAATGGGACTTTGCGCGGATTCCTCTTTACTTCATTTACCTTTTCCTAACTCTAGGAAATAGAATTTTGGGGTTTTAACATTATTGTTGCCAAAGTGCTGTCCAAAGTAATATGATTGTATACTTTTAACAATGGGGCGGAGAAGTCTATTTCATTGAATCCTAAAGCATTCAACATCATCATTCTTTTAATTACCAATTTTATTTTATTTATTTAAATTTTTTTAATGTTTATTTTTGAGAGAGAGAGCATGAGCAGGGGAGGGACAGAGAGAAAGACANGCGGGGCTCGAACCCACGAACCGTGAGATCGTGACCCAAGCGAAAGTCGGACGCTTAACCGACTAAGCCACCCAGGCGCCCCTTATTTGCCATTTTAATTTTTTCCTATATAAGTTACTGATCTTTGTGCTTTATATCTTTATTCTTATTGATTTGTGATACATTTTTACTTTAAGCTTGTTTTTTCCACAGATCATTTGTTTTTCTAATTGCCTTTGTGGACTGTTTTGGCATATTTTTTTTCTTTCATTTTTTATGGAGTCACATCTCTTAGTTATTTCCTTTAAAGTGACTGTTCCAAAGGACAGGCCATCCTAATGTCAAAAACATTTGGAAATAGTAAATATGTCATTCTTTTAAAATTATAACCCACTTGATGCCTGGGTGGCCCAGTCAGTTAAGCATCTGCCTCTTAATTTTAGCTCAGTTCCTAATCTCACAGTTGATGAGATAGAGCCCAGCTTCAGGCTCCCCACTGACAACGTGGGGCCTACTTGGGATTCTCTCTCTACCCCCCGCCCCCCCCCCCCTGCCCCACTCTCTCTCTCTAAATAAATAAAGTTAAAAAGTAAATAAAAGTATAGCCCACATTACAACACAAGGAGATGTGGTAGGTGTTAAGTATAATGAAATCTTAATGACTAAGGAAACTGTACAGCAACAATGTCAGAACAGATAGAAAATTCAGAATTGAAAATAGTAGGAAACAGATAGTATATGTCACCCGGAAGCATCAAATGTGTCTACACCTTAAGTAGGAAGAGTATGGGACATGTAGAAGCACTCCATGCAGTTGTCATTATTCTAAAATGATGTTTCCTTATGAGTGGGTGTGTGTAGCAGACGCCTCTTAGGCACCTGCCGTCACCTTGGCCTGTTGCCGATGGTGAGCTGCTGTGGGCAGACCGTGCATGTTCGCTGTTCACCTCAATTCCCTCACACTTGGCCTTCTGCATTCTACCCCGGGCCTTTCGCTCCCAGTACAGGTCTCTAGGTCCATGCTTGCAAGCACAGCCAGGAAGTATAGGGCCAGGAATGAATGACCCCAACCCTGAACCAACCCTCAATTAATAGAGGACCATTGCCAGGGGATGAGTCCTCCAGCCTCTTGTCTTTGAGGTAGACAATTCTGGAAAGTTTTCTGGGTGCTTTTCAGAAAATTATAGCAATATCAAGACCCTCTTACCTCAGTGTCCTTGATGATCAATCCTTTACATTGTCTTTTTCTCCTCTGCAGCCTCATTCTCCCTAATCCTTCACTTCTGTTTCCCAGGATTAATTCCCAAATAAACCACCTGCTTTCAAGCTCTCCCAGGCTCTGCTTTGGGAGGAACTCAAATTCAAATTATATCTTCTCAAAAACATATATGTTAATTGCACTTGGATGAAATTAAGTCATATTTTCTCAAAGATTTATTTTATAATTATAAAGATGTTTCCTTCTCCCTTCCCCAGTGATGTTTGATCATCAGGGATTCCTGGTCTTTCCAATCTCTGTGTCCCCAGATTCTGTCAAATAATTAATGATTTTTTTAAATGTTTATTTATTTTTGAGAGAGAGAGGGAGATAGACTCTGAAGCAGACTCCAGGCTCCGAGCTATCAGGACAAAGCCTTATGTGGGGCTCGAACTTATAGGCTGTGAGATCATGACCTAAGTTGAAGTCGGATGCTTAACCGAACGAGCCACCCAGCCACCCCCAAAATAATCAGTGATGTTTAAAGGCACTAGAGAAGTTTACTACTTAAATGGAATCTACTGCAAAGAAAGTAGAAGATAAAAACTCATGTGTATTCTTTTTGCAAAGACACATTCTGTTCCTGGTGTCATTGTCTTCATTTCTCTCTTTCACTCTTTCTTTCCAGCTAACGATGAAAACAGAGGAGAAAGAGAGGAGCCGCCTCTCCTGACTTCTTTCCCGGAGTCAAACTCATTCCTGGCTCTTGGAAAGAATGAGTTTCTAGCTGCTGGCAGTAAATCTGTCTGTCTGCCCAGGAGCTATTTTGCACCAGTCTCTATCCCTTCCAGGCAGATGAATATCAGGAGCCAATGTGTGCAAGTCAGAACTTTCAAAGTAGGATAACCGTCACCTCTCTTTCCCCTCAAATGCTATGCATTTGAAATAACCTCTGGGGCGGAGTGAGGAGGGAAGATTCAGGCTATGAAATTACTTGACTACATTATTTCTATTTGGATAAACATTTGTCCCACAAATGCCAGGAAGGTTGCCAATCACCATTGCGGAAAGAACTTCATTAAAATGTATGAGCCAACATACTGTGAGGAAGTAATTATAAATAATAATTACTGTGGTGCTCCGTGCTGTTGTTATTTGGGCTGTCCTGCTTGAGGTGGTGTATAAGATTCAGCTGAACGCATGACTCTAAAAATATTCTCATCAGCATAGTCTAAGAATTCTTGAGATAGAAGAACAGAATAAAATATCAGATGTCTATCAGGGATGGTATTTTCAGAGAAGGTGCCCTCTTCTGTAGGATGCTAGGTTCACTTAAAGAATGACAGTAGTAGGGCGCCTGGGTGGCTCAGTCGGTTGAGCGTCCGACTTTGGCTCAGGTCATGATCTCAAGGTTCATGAATTCGAGCCCCACGTCCGGCTCTGTGCTGACAGCTCAGAGCCTGCTTTGGATTCTGTGTCTCCCTCTCTCTCTCTCTGCCCCTCCCCCACTCATGCTACGTCTCTCTCTCTCTCTCTCTCTCTCTCTCTCTCCCCCTCTCCCCCTCTCTCCCTCTCTCTATCTCTCACTCTCTCTTGAAAATAAACATTTTAAAAAAATGTTAAAAAAAAAGAATGACAGTAGCAATTCTTTTGCCATAAACTAGAAATCTGGTGCAATATTATGGTTATACTAACCTTCTAATCGTGTAATGGGAGACCTTCAAAAAGGTAATTTTAGTTAAGTTACATTGTTTGTATTTTGTGCCATTTTAGGAACAAAGAAGTAAATATTTTCATGAGATCTTTCCCTAGATTGGTTTATCCCATCAGACCAAGCTTCCTGGAGTCATGTTAGTGGATAAGCTGCTTGTGCTGCTTTCAATCTCCCCTGAAGGCTGTCTGTCACCACCTGTAATCAGCTTCAAATAATTGATTCCAGCTTGCTTTGTCAAATTTTTACCTGAGCGAGGTTAATGCATGGGTACAAGAGGAGTTGAGGTTTAAGAGAATAGAGGGCAGAATGTGCTGCTGGCAGAGCTGTACTCAGTATTCGAGAGAGCGGGCGTTCGGAGGGCTCCTCAAACTCCTTCCTATCTATCAAACCTTCCCACCTCCTCATTCTCTTATCTGAGGAAAACAAGAATGAGCCCTGATGATTATAATGCAAACAAACCCAAGAGAAAAGTCATTAAGAGAAATAAGAATCCATCTGGACACAGTAAGAGTTTATATGATTGTGTCCTAATTGATCACCATCCCAGTGTCTGCATATGTCATTGTCAGAACCGTAGGTAGACTAAATCGATATCCTTAACATACACCCAAAATTTGAAAACAAGTTCCATACATTTATATCCAATCTCTATCTTAAAGATGCATAGATTTTCAGATGTTAGTTTTTATATAATCATTGGGAATTTAGAACACACTGCCCTATTTTAAAATGTTAGAGATGGATGCCTGGGTGACTCAGTTGGTTAAGTGCCTGACTTCAGCTCAGGTCATCATCTCACAGATTGTGAGTTTGAGCCCCGTGTCAGGCTCTGCACTGACAGCTCAGAGCCTGGACCCTGGTTCGAATTTTGTCTCCCTCTCTCACTGCCCCTCCCCCGCTAACTCACTCACACACACACTCTCTCTCTCTCTCTCCCCCCCTTCTCTCTCTCTCTTTCTCAGAAATAAATAAACATTAAAAAATGTTATAGAGAATGATTAGTTTCCTGGTAGAGCTATAAAGCCTATATAATTCCTAAGGTACAATAAAAATTAATGGTAGTAAAGCAGTCGAGAACTATTTCAAAGAAAGAAGTTTGGACTTGTTTGGATACAAAAAGATCAGAAGCCTATTTCAGTTTCAAGTAAATTGCATTGCCCTAGAAACCAGGACCCTAGGTAAAAGAAAAAAACCTGTGACTTGAAACAAAATAACCTTTGATATTAATTGAAAGTGAGTTGCAAAAATGGTGCATTTCCCAAAGAGGGCATTGTTCCCGAAGTCAGCATCAGATGAGATAATGCAGCTTCAAGGAGAAAGACCTTCCCAGGGTGTGGAGCTGGAGCCTGCAGTGAGCAGTCATGGGAAAGCACTGCTTCCAGAGATCTTTCAGAAGGCACACCCACTTCTTAGAAGTATTGGCTTCAAATTGGTATATATGTCAAACTTACATTCCCTTGAAAAGAATTCACTAAATGGCCACATGTAATTGTGAGAGGCCAGGAAATAGAGTCCATAGGTACAAGCAGAAGGAAAAAGATTTGGGTGAACAGCTGAGAGATAGCCTGAGCCTTACCAGGCCCTTTCCCCTCCCAGGCTAAGCACCCTCCCTTCCTACTTCCTTCCCTGCAGCCTTCTTGAGAGGGTCTACCGGCCCTCTCCCTGGGGTCACCACCGCTATTCACGTCGGTTTGTTTCAGCTTCCGTCCCCACAGGCTGATGAAGTTGTTGACAGGAAGGCCAGAAATTGTATCTTCAATATCAAATACAGACCTATTTCCACGCCTCATCCTCAGCCACATTTTCCTCATATCTTCCTTGGATTCTATGGCATCAACCTTCCCCGGTTCTTCTTTTAGCACTGACCATTTCTTCTAGTTCTCTTTTGTTAGTGGTCCTCTCTGCTCATCCGATATACGTTGGGGCTCCCTGGATTGTTCCTCTCATCCTTTTCTCTTTGGCCTTTGCATGGATCCCACACGATCCATTTGACTTAATTTATTTCTCCAAAGTGTAAATCTCTGCTCTTGAACTTTAAATCATGCATGAGACCCACAGACAACTTCATTCCTCAGGAACTCAACTTATTAGTCTAAAACAGAGTTAAGTTTCCTTAAAAACTGCTATCTCCCTATTCCTTGGTATCCTCAGATATTGTAATGTTGACTAACATTTAACAAATATCTTCTACCTACCATGCAAGCACTGGGTGTGGCATCCTACACACATTACATCATTAAATTCTTGTGGCACCCTGTGAAGTCATTTCACTATCCACATAATGGGCAACTGAAGCTCAGAGAAGTTAAGTCATTCCCTTACAGTCACCTAGCTAGTAAGTGGCAGAACTAAGATTTGAATCCAGTTCTTAGAAGTCATGCTTTTAATCATTAGGCTACTGTCTGAATCCGTTTTTCATAAAATGATTAATGAGAGTTTTGTTGTCCTGCTATTCTACACATAGTACTTCATAGGAGATCAATAATTTGTGGAAAATAAAAAAGGCATTGTTTTGTCGATTTAAACACATCTTGGTAAAGATGAAAAATGATATTAGTCATTTTAGTTAATTAAAAAATTTAAAGTATGGAATTATTCCATATCGAAGTAACATTGGGGATTTTTAAAGGATAATGATGCTGTTTTAGCTGTTATGACTTTATCTGCTAGTATATTCAACCATATGTCCTGTACTCGGGAAATCTAAGGTTGCAACATGACAAGTATCAAATTCTCAATGGCATGTAATTGGTAATTAGCTATTCAGAACTATTGGCAAATTTGCCACATTTTTATTTTGGAAATTTACGTAAATTGCACTCAGTTGAAAACATACATTAAAATGTCTGATTTGACATTTACAGGTTGATACATGATTGAAAGTAATGGTTTTCTACCTTTCAAGCTATCACTTGTGACCTTCTAAATCCCCTAATGTAAATTGCCTGTTTCTGAAATCATGCATTTGTGTGACCACATACAATTAATGGCAACACCACTACTGAAAAGGTTTCCTGCCTCTCACTCTCCATAAAATAGCTCATTAGCTTTGCAGGGATTTTATTTCAATACTATATTTAGTTTGCTCTCCCTGGGATGTTGCAAACAGAAGTGTGAGTTCCCTAGTGGGGGGAAACAATAGGATTAGAAGATCAATCAAAAAGTAAGTATCTGGTTTAAAAATATTCTGGGTCGTAAAGAATAAAGTAAGATGGGGATGCTCGAAAATCAACAGCACTGCTGTTCTAGTGGGCTTTCTCTTATGTGAAGTATCCCAGGCAAGTCAGATGTCAACTTGTTCTAACAGGAAAAATATGCTGTGAAGTTGAGTAGCAACAGTTATTACTGTTGTTGTAATGCTTTAAATATTATTGAGGCCTGGTATTGAGCTTGGGTAGGTATGATGTGTTTGGTGAATAGACTTACTAACTGCATTATGTGGGCAAGCGGAGTGAATCTAAGCAGCGCAATTCACAGAAGTCATACTTCGAGGCGAGGCAGGTAAGGTAGAGGCAAAATCAGTGGGCCAGGAGTCCAGACAGGAGGAGTATCCAGCCTGGAAACTGCCAAGTGCAACCTCCGGTGAGCTTAGCTCATCTTCCGCCAGACTAGCACCTAAAGCTAAGGTTTCTTAGGCTCCTTTTGGTTCTAGAATTCTATGACTTAACAGCAGCTTAAACTAGGGGCACCTGAGTGGCTTAATCCGTTGAGCGCCCGACTTGGACTCCTGTCACGTTCTCACGGTCCTGAGAATTCAAGCCCTCAATTGGGCTCTGTGCTGACAGCTCAGAGCCTGGAGCCTGCTTCAGATTCTGTGTCTCCCTCTCTCTCTGCCCCTCCACCACTCACACTGTCTCTCTTTCAAAATTAAATAAACATTAAAAATCTTTTTTAAAAAAATAATGGCCTAAGCTAAACAGCTCACCATGTTCAGAATCAGAATTATTAATTAGAATTATTAATTTGACAACCAAAGCCTCTCATCAAGCAAATGGCATGGCTTAGTGATAACAGGAAGTGTGAGGTTAGACCAGGTGTAGTTGACTCACAAGAGCCCCAGCAGTAGGCATTGCTATTATTGTCCCTATTTTGTTGAGGGGAAACTGAGGTACAGAGGAATGATATTATATACCCATGGACATATAGCTCACAGCTAATAAATGTCAAGCCAAAATGTGAAACTAGGAAACCTGTGCTCTTAAATTATCACAATTCCTGAAGCCAACCATTAGAGATATTCCAGATATTTTATAACATAAATAACATGAACAGTAATTCTCTTCTCCATCTGAGTTTTGGAAGAAAAATGAGAAAAAAGACAAAATAGTTAACAGGAGGTTAAATTTTTAAAATTTAAATATTTTAACAGGAGGTTAACAAAACCCTAACCTGTATTATTTATAAGGCAAATATTGGAGACTGAGGTGTCATGTGAAAGCCCCAGAGTCAAACAGACTTATCTCCCAGTCACAGAAGATCATGGCTCACCTAGGGGTCTGCCTGAGGAATAGAAAGTGAACTTTCTATGTTTCTATGCAACAAAGTTTATCTGTTTTCCCCCCCAAACTCACTAATCTTATCTAAGTCACCCTGGGCAGAGGTGAATGAGGGAAAGGGGAGGTCAGGATGCTCTGTCACTGACGGGCCCCCAGTTGGAAGGAAAAATGAAAACTGGACATGAAATGTTTCCATCTTAACCATTTCTCCTGGCTCATCATTTATAATTTACCTCTTCATTTTCATGCCATATATTTCCGGTGTTAAAACCATTTAAGATATTTTGACCAATATGAAAAAAATTGTTATAATTAGCACTAGCTGAGGTGCTTTTTCAAGCTCTGTTGCTTCTGTCTTCGTATTTGCAAATGGACAGTAGGACAGGGAAAGCCACGTGGGATTACAGGTGACGAGAACCTGCCCCTTAAACATCTTACTAACAGAGTGAAAAGAAGGGCTGAGGGGCAATGTGCTGGTTAATTACCAAACTGACTGGTTCGAGAATCAGGTAATATTAATAGAAGAGTGATTTATGATCGAAAGTATTTGTGGCTTTGAGAACGCTGTTTCCAAGAGTGTCAGAGGCATTGGAGACCGTGTGATTCGGATGAAGCCTCTTGATGAACTCAGAGTGTGTCTTCCAGGCAGTCAGTAGATGTATTAGAATTACTCAAGCCTAAGCGAAATGGAGCAGATCTCTGTCTGCAAAGTTTATTAGGCCACAGTGTGTTAGCAAGTGCAAGTGTGGATTATTAACACCACAAATTAAAAATTGAGAGATCACTGGATTCTAATATTCTATTACAGCTCTCCTTAATGAATATGCACGGCATATATTTCCATGACCAATCATGTGTCTCACTTCTAATAGAAGAAATATGCTTCATATTTACACAGATGCATGAAATATAGCTAACTGGAGGTGGGGAAGCAGAAACATACCCTTTGAGTAGGAGAGCTGGGGACCTCTGGGGCTTCTTCACAGGCAACAGGAAAGTAAGAGAACACCATTTTCCATTCATCCACCCCCCTACCCTCCAGCTAGCTCACAAGTGTGTGATGAGCACCTGCTATTTGCCAGGCACTGTACAAAAAGAAATACGCAGATCTGCCTTTGAAAACAGACAAGAGTAAAAATATAAGACAGTGGTCATTAGTGTGATTTGTGAAAGACTAGAGAGAGCCAAAAGCAGGTAACATGGGAACAGAGAAAATGAGAATTTCACTTCTGTGAGTGAAGTGCAGGGGTGTTATCTGGAGGAAGCGATAACTTCTCTGAGCCCTGAGGTCAAGGAGGGATTAACTGGGGCTTGAGAGGTTTGGGGAAGGGGGCATTCCATGCAGAGGGAGCAGGATGAGATTGAGGTGGGCCTCGGGCTTCAGGGAGCAGGTACTGTTGACACAGCTGGTCAGGCAAGGCCTGAAGGTGAGGAATTAAGACCTGTCTACTCCAGGAGAGGAGAGAGCGATTCTAGAAACAAGCTTCATCCACCTTCAGTTTGCTATGATTTGGGCAGCATGGCAGCTGGTCTCTGGAGCCTAAGGGACTTTCTACCAGCATCGAATCTCATGAAGGGTCCTTTGCTACATGTTTTGTAAGAAAGGGAGACTAATGACTTTCCCCCTCAGTGATATCTTTGATTTCTCTTTGGACTGTTTTCTTTGAATTGTAGGAATCCTCTGAGGCACCATCCATGCCTATCCCAAGGCAAGGTGAGGAACCCCTCTCTGTTCTCATAGCATCTTTTCTCACTGCAGGAAGCATATTAGGTTGTAATTGATACTTAAAGATAGCTAGTGTCTCCATTTCTCAAAGGGCATAAAGCAATGTATTTATTCAATACCTTTGCATCCTTACCACCCGGCACAGTGTCTGACATCTATTATCACTTGATAAAGATTAATTGAAAGGATCAACCCATGAATACCTGAGTTAGCCCTCCTGATGAGTTTTAACAAAATCTGTTATACACAAGGTTTCATAGGAGAACCATGTCAACAGGACAAGCTTTCAAACCAATAACCCATCCAACAAAGCAGAGGCAATGTTCTCCTGTGGGTTACTGGCAGACTTCCAGGTGGTAGTAAGAAGAAAGAGCGTACCTTTTCTTGGTGAGCAGCAAGGTCATTCAGTCCTATAAGTGGAGATCAGAGCATACAATGGAAATAGAAGGCAGCAAAGCCAGTTTTGTCTGTTTCTCATTTTGCCTCCAGCCTCTATGGTTGGACCCTTAACCATTTGTAGGGGCAGGGAAAGCTGATCCCATGCATCCCTATCTTGGGTTTTAGTGCATTCATTAAATATCTAGAACAGTGATCACTCATGACCGACACATTCAATTAGGAGCCGCACAGTAATTCTCCTCAGGCTGCCCCTTGGCACCGTCTGCTCTATCATTTTAACATGCCGCATCAGCTAAGGAGAATAACGATCCCACTTTGTACTGCTCATCGGTATTGCAGGCTGTGGATGTTCAGCTCTGAGTCCATGTGGATGTTTAGCTCTGAGTCCATCTGCAAAATATCCAGATACAAAGGAACATTATGATAGTTGTTTCAATATGACTTTTTAAAAGCTGTGACTCAGAACTAATCCAGACCGTTTATGTTGAAGAGCTGTTAGATAAAGCAGTGAAGCCAGTTAAGAGAAAAGTGAGTACTCAGGATGCTAAAATCCCTGCAACCAGCCCGTTAGCTAATAAGGTAGAATAATAGCTTCCTCACCCCCAAACTTCAAGTTTACTTGGGGTGACAGTTTATGGCTTCGAGCAGCCTGACAAGAATATCTGCGATGGTTTGTGTTGTGACGCAGTAAAGTTACAGATAATATCATTCCTCTGATTTAATAATGTGCACAGCCTTATTACATGCGCCTGTATTTAGTAGGTCTAGAAATTGAAGGCCACCTCATTCCTTTGATACTGAGTACACTGTAGTGCTTTGGTATGGCCTTGTCTTCTCTTTACAGTGACTATGTGAAGTTAAATCAATATTATCTGTGTTTCACAGATTAATATTACCTGAGAATCAAAAGTGATAGGTGACACAGACAGGGGAAATGCTACCATTCTTGGATTATGAAAATCGGAATTTTCATACAAGTTTTGATGCAAAGTAGTTCCATGGGTATGAACAGATCACCACTTCCCAGAGCTCACTGGAAAATGAGAGGCTGAAATTGGAAAGTCACCAAAGTTATTCAAAGAAATAAAGACTGCTGGAATCATGGAGAATTCCACATATCATAAAATTAATTGTCAGAAGGACCCAAGTCCATCTCTGTAATTCCCTTATAATTTATTTTTTCTCAGCACATTGCTTTTCTAATAGCAATAATTTCATTCAAAAAATAAAAAATACGTATTTGGTGCATCCTATAGAGCCCATGCTATGGATAGATAGATGAGTAAGACTTTCCCCTTAACATCTCTCTTTAGAGAGATTAGAGTTTATAGACCTCAGAGTTTAGAGAGATCAGATGAGTTTTAATGTGTGATGGTGTCATTTTGGATTTATGAAAGGGAGTTTTCAATATAAATGGAAGTCTCTCCTAATTTTCTTTAACATAAACAGAAATCATGCTCCAAATGTAAAAACAAAACAAAAACTCTAATGTTTTTGGAAAGATTTTAGTGCAAGATCCAGAAACTCATTTGCTTAAATAGTTACCTAAAACTCATTGTAGAATATTCTATGGGCTATCAAGGAGACAAGTGAACCTAGAATTTGTTCAGATTCATCATGGAGGTGGGTTTCAGGGCACTATTCCACTACTCTCCCAGACATCTCTTCTAATTGGCCAGTGCCCATTTGTGATTAGTTAAATATTTTAAAAATCACGTCTACAATCCAAGTGTCTTTCCAAAGACTATTTTCTAAATTTAGGGCTCTGACTTTTTTGTTAGGGTCACTGACCTCCACTTTCAGATTCTATTCTTCCTTTGGGAGCTGCTCTGGATGTGATGACTGGCACCTTCCTGGGATTCTCTGTCTTCTCGCAAACCCTGACTTAACAGCCATGGTCTGTCCTGACTTTAATCCACGCCGTTCCCTCCTGAGTGTACTAACCACGCAGCTGGGGGGGTGGAGGGGGTCTGACATTCCAGGGCACACAGAGTCTTCATGATCCCCTTGGCTTTCTCGGCCCCTCACTGTCACTC
The DNA here is from genome assembly GCF_008692635.1 of Crocuta crocuta. Taxonomy (NCBI): domain Eukaryota; kingdom Metazoa; phylum Chordata; class Mammalia; order Carnivora; family Hyaenidae; genus Crocuta; species Crocuta crocuta. The sequence goes on along the minus strand of NW_027551575.1, from coordinate 3,168,286 downwards.
TCCACCCAGCCTGACACAGGCTTCTGGCTTCTTTTCCCTACTGTCTCCCTCTCAGCCTTCCTCCAACAAAGATATTTCCATCTCCAGCTCATCAAAATCTGCCTGGCCAGTGTTACTTTTCCTGGGAAGTCTGAACGCGATTAGCTGAAGTCATAACACATCTGTGCTAAAGTGTTCTAATGGTCCGCCCCTCCCAGGTAGGACCTTGGCCTGATGACTGGAGACTGCTGAGGAGAAAACCTGAGCTCAGGAAGTAGATTTATCTGTTCTCCCAGGCACTAGCACAGCATCAGACTGCACTCTCCCTCCCCTGTTTGTGACAGGCGTTGATTTATTCTTTCTTCTCTGCATTCCTGATTTCCTGCCTTTCTGTTTATAATTTACAATTTATATGCAAAGAATCATCAGCATCTGGCCATTCCAATCTCCGTCTTGGAATCCTAATTACTCAGATTCAAAACCTCAACTACGTAGCCAGGGACATTTTAAAATGAGCAAACGTGAAATACTGGCTTTGCACCCATTCACATTTTCTTCAATGTGACATGAGGATTTCTAACTCTGGTCTCCATTCAGACTGAAGGTGCAAGGCATGTCTTGTGCCAGTGGGTTAGAAAAATGATATTTCCTGCTAAGTCCTCAGACACATCAGGTAAGAGAGCAGAGATCAGCATCTACGAAGAGAGAGAAGAAAGGAGAGACATTAAATAAGAGAACGAAAAGAAGGAATGGCAGGAGAGGCTAGGATGGTTAGACAACAGAGTAGCAGTCAAGAATGATTAAGAGACCCAAAGCTAAAAGTATGGTTTTTTTGACTGAAAAATGAGGAGCAATGAAGAATGAATTTAGCAAATAATTGAGTAACCCTAGTTGAGTAGGGAGAAACCCTGAGTTTCTGACACATGTGGTAGCTGGCCTGTGTATGCTGAATGTTATCAGCTCTGCATTCACGTATGATGAAACCTTTTCATACTTTATCAGCTTTCACATTTATAATTGTAAACTATAAGTAGGGATGCTACCCCTGGAAAAAATAATAGTGGTCATATTTGTTAAGCTTCTATTTATTATCTACTCTGAATTTCTGTGTTTCTGCAGATGGTTTGAGAACAGGCATTAGCAACCAGGTTCCCTCAGTGAACTACCAAGAGTTGGCCAGGGAATCCCTGAAGATACTCTTGTACGTTCCAGTGTGGAAAAGCCTAATCTGCAAGACAAAGAAGAGAAAACTCAGAACTAAAATATAGAACAGCTTTGAATGTTTGGATTAAGCAGGATTATTCATAATCGGGGGGGGGGGTCACTTTTTCTGAGTCTAAATTGATTTGGGCATCTGCTTCCACAGGAGCTGGAGAGCGTGTTTGCCCTGGAGCTCGCATCAGAATCAGTCTATGATATGTCACTGACATGGGGATGTGGAACTTAGGCAAATCAGACCCTACTTAAAATCAGATTGTTTCCTATTACCGTGTAACCTGCAGGATCAGCAGAGGTGACCCCAGTGCCCTGACACTAATTGTGTCACTTCACGGATTTGTGAGACCCAAATGTTGGTCTCCACCAGCTCAGGTCTCAGTAACATTGAACACTTCTTAATGTTGACTGACACTGATCCCATTTTTTAGCTTCCTGTCTGTTTTGCATGTTTTCTGTCACCATTAAATGAGTCAATGTATGAGACTACTAGTAATTCTTTAGGTCATTTGTCTTCAAAGGACAGAGGCAATGAGCATAATAGAGATGGTATTTACTCCAGGGATGCACAAGCTAATATGTTAGCAGCACATATTAGAATATGAGTTTATGCTTTTAAAATCTATTTCATGGTTGTGTTTCCATAAACATAATACAGTGGTATAATAGTACATATACATAAAATAGTATATATATTTGTGAGTATATAAAACAACAAAACTATGTGTCATGAAGAATTTTAATTTCAATCCCAAAGCATTTGTATAACCGTCCATGAATTCCATAAACAATTTTTAGACATATTTTGTGCCTAGCACTGTGCTAGGCACTGAGAATACAAAAGTAACCAAGATAAACACAAGCCCTCCATTCAAAGCTTACAATCTACTTGGAATAATTCCCCAAGTAGCAAATGCTATGTAAGCTTATAACAGAGGGACTGGCTTAGTCTTGGGTTGGGGGTTGTCAAGAAAGGCTTTTAACATTACTCTTTTATAGTTTTGCTTTGAAATTGGAATATATTTTATAATACTCGCTAATGAATTGTCCTATAGAGTGTAGCTTTTACAATCAGTTTATATTCCCAAGAAAGGGAGAATGATTTTTTTCTCATAAAATTTAATATTATATGTTTCCTTTATCCATTGTCTACTGTAGAGGTGAAATAATGATTACATGAGCTTTCTAGTCAAAAGTAGTATTATACCTAAGCTTAGAGCATGGCCCAGAGGCTGACATCATCCCACTGAGAATTCAATCATAGGAAAGATGCTGTTAATGATACATTGTGACTTGGATTTCCAAACCTCTGATACTGTTACACACATGTACACACACACACACACACACACACACACACACCTGTAAAGAAAAGTTAAGTTTTTGTTTCCCCTTGGAAAGAAAAACAAAGAGAAAAATGAGGCAAATTTGCTAATAGAAATATATATGAACTTTTGAATATTAAACATCTAAGTTAGATAAAAAATGATTAAAATTTTAAGTGAAAATGACTTTTTAATAAAGTACATGTCCTTCAAACATTAGAAGATACTTTCATTTTAAATTACTAGAGTAAGAGTCTTATTAATCATTTTACCATGCCTAAGATAGAGTTCCTTGTATTTCATTATGTCAACCGTAAATAAGTAAATTGAGTTCATAAGCATCTTAAATGATAATTTCATTTTCATGGCAAACAAGAGGATGAATTTGGAATGAAGTATAACAAGCAATTAAAAAATAATGAACTTTTCCCTCAACACCAATCCACATTGTTTCTCTCTTCATATATGTATGCTCTTTAAAATATGGAATAGTAGTTTTTGCTTATTTTTCTTTTGCAGTGCTCTTTGGGCTGTTTTCTATATTTATTCTTCTGAATAAATTTATTTTGCTTAAAACCAATTAATTATTTTTATAACTATTACAAATGTTTATTATAAAAAGTCACAACAATACAAATATATTCAAAGAAGAATATAAAAATATAAAATATTTTCCACACACCTATAAGAATGTAATTATTATCATTTTGTAGCATATCCTTCTACACCTGTCTATATTTGTAGGCTTGCGGACATAGGTGTGCAGTCTTACGAATGACATCATGTTATACATTACTCTTGAATCTGCCATTCTATTCAATATTTTATATGCATCAAGGACATTAATTCTTGTCATATGTGTTACATATATAAGGATTTTAATTCTTTGTTATACATATTACAATGTATTTCCCAATATCTCCTTTATTATTTCAGTTTTCCACAGACAGCTAAAATGTTTAGGAAGTACTATACTTCTAGGATTTAAAATATAGTCACGTTTCCTTCTAGTAATTTTAGTTTTGTTTTGTACATTTAAATCTTTGATTCATATGGAAGCTATTCTGGGAAAGAATATAGGGATCTGGGTTTTTTGTTTTTTTTTTTCCTTCAAAGTTACTAGCTTGCTGTTTAAATCAGTTGGCTGAATAATTAGTTCTACCCTATTGTTTTGGAATGCCACCTTTCCCCTTATATATTTGGCTAGATTTCTACATAATGGTTTCATCAGTCTCTATTTAATCCTGTGCCAGTACCTTGATTTTAATTACTCCAGCTTTATAGTATGTTTTAACATCTAGAAGGATGATTTCCATCTTTCTTGTTGAAAATATCTCTTATTACTCTAACAGATAAATTTTAGAAAAATTCTGATAACTTATAAAATAATGTTCTCTTGAGATTTTACTTTGGTCACATTGAATTTATAAACTGATTTGGGGAAAATTTATCATTTCACAATATTGAGTTCTTATGGCAAAGAAAAATATTAACTCTTCACTGATTTAGGTTTTTTTACATTGTATCATTAGAGTTGCATAATATTCATTTTGTAGACTCTTCACATTTCTCATTAAATTAGTATTTTTTTGTTAGAATGAATTGGAACTTGACTCTTCATTTCTAAATTTCTATGTCCCAAGAAAAGCTATTGATTGTTGTTGGTTTTCCTACCAATAGATATACTTTTTGAGCTATTATTTAAAACTGATAGGTGAGCTTTTGTTGTAAATATGGAAGAAAAATTTCACATAATTATTTATGCATTTTAAGTGTTTCTAATATATTCATAAAAGAAGTATACTCAACTACAAAGGTATTGAACTAAAAATTTCTCTAAAAATAAATTAGTTTTGTAGTATATACAATTATAAAACAACAACTTGAAAGGCTAATATTTATTTACGATTTTGATGACATAAGGAGGAATCCTGAGTTCAGGAGATAGTTCTCTATAACAGATCAGCATCCTCCCCCAAAGCATGATCTTCAGTAGACTGAAGGAATGAAGGGAAAATGATGGGACGTGATTTGGAGAAGTCATTTGAGACCGTCTGTGAAAGGTGATCAGAAGTTGGAATTTGAAGGTAGAAACAAGACTCTGGTGACTGAAAGAGAGAAAAAGAGTGAGAAAGGAAAAGTGTTATGATGTGTGTTTGGAGAGCCTGGTGAATGACAGTGTCATTGGATGAGATGAATTACACAGGAGATGGTGGAGGTTTGTTTGGATCATGTTATCCCAGTGGTAGGGGATAAGACGGCAGTAAGACATGTAGTTGGTGATGCCCAGTGGAGCAGTTGAGAGAGATGGGAATTGCTGCCAAAGATTAGGCATCATTTCCCTTTAGATGATAGTTGAAGCCATGGAAAGAGGAATTTTATTCCATGATAAAACTATCTATTATGATAAAACTAGAAAGGTAAAACTATTATGATAGAGTTTTGTACATATTCAGTAAGTCCCATGGTCTTCCATTTACATATAATCTATTTAGGATGCCCTTTATTCTTATCATGCCAGCAGTCTGAAGAATAAATGAAGCATTGTAGATGAAATGACCCAGAAATGAAACCCAAAACTATAAAAATTAATATTTTCTTACTTTCTGACTAATGTTTTCTGCCTTTGCTTCTCCTTCATTTTCTGACCTGATTTTCTTTTGGTTGCTCTTTTCGTTCGATGAGCTGGCTTAGTTTAAGTATTTGAATATAAAGCTTGGAGCAATTTAAGGGTTTCCAACACATTCTTAGATCCACTAGTGAACTATAATATGTCACATAGGTAATGAAGTATTGCTTGGAGAGAGCAATTTACCCAAAGGAAATCATTTTTAGCAGAAGATGATAAAAGGGCTTTGCATGGTCAAGGATTTATGGATTCTTTCCAGGGAGCTCAGTAAGTTGGAATATTTTTTAAAATGAAAAGAAGAAATTACATAGAGTTTGATTTTACCTTATAAGATTTGAATCTACTTTTCAAATAGGTTCTATGACAGACTGTATAGCTGATTATGCTATTTATAGTCACAACTTAAATGTTTGAAGTCTTAGGAATAATTTCTACTACCTATAGAGTATTCATATAATTAATTATAGTTAATTTTGCAAATTTTGGATGGAATCTTCAACTTTAGATGAGAAAATATTTCAGGAAATTCTCAAAGCGATGATAAAGTAATAGTGAAGTCCCTTCAGATCATGTTATCTTTTTCTCTCCAATGTCTCTCACAATTGCATTGGATAAATCCCTGAATTTATTAGTAAATATCTTTCCAAGAATGCTTAAACTCATTTCACAGAAATGATTCAGAAGCATTTGTTCATTTTATCATTCAACAGATACTTACTGAGTGCCTACTATGTCACAGAGACTGTCACAGGTAGTGAAGATACGAAACAAAAATACCTCAGAGAATGTATATTCTAAATACTAAGTATCCAAATAGAGAAGTATATGCATACAATTTCAGGTAGTGATCAACAGATTACATATACATGCACACACACCGTAAGTAATATATAATTATAATGTATACAGCATAAATATACATAATCAGTACAATTTCTTTCATGATGCATGTTCTATGTTTAATAAATCTAGTTTCTGAAAAGACCTATGAAAATGTACTTTTTTTTTTAACGGAAGGAAGAAGCTACTATAATGAAAGTTAGCTCTATCTTAGAGTGTCATTCATAAATGATGACAGAGAGGGACATCGAATATCATTGCACATTTTAAAACAGAGAGACGGAGGACTGTGGGGGAGAAGAAGGGGTNTGGAAACCAACTTGACAATAAATTATTTTAAAAAATAAATAAATAAGAGAGAGAGAAAGATAGGGGCACCTGGGTGGTTCAGTTGGTTAAGTGGCCAGCTTCAACTCAGGTTATGATCTCACAGTCCATGAGTTCGAGCCTCGCATCGGGCTCTGTGCCGACAGCTCAGAGCCTGAAGCCTGCTTGGATTCTGTGTCTCCCTCTCTTTCTGCACTTCCCTACCTCATACTCTGTCTTTCTCTCTCAAAAATAAAGTTTTTAAATAAAAATAAAACAAAATAAAATAGATAAAGTTTGGGAACAATAGAAACTGCTTTATATGTGTCTGTTATGTTGCAGTGATCGTAGTGGAAAGTTTACCTACATCACTTCATTTAATCCTTCCAGCAAAATTCTATGAAATATCCTTTCCCCTGTCTCATGGTAAGAAATTAAAACCTAGAGAGGCCTAGTGACTTCCCCAAGTCTATCTAGTCTATAAGTACAAATTTAAAATTTAAACTCCAGCCTGCCTCTATATGCACTAAGATGGTTATTGGAGAAAAGGCAGATTATGGTATAGGAATAAGAGTTGACTTTTTAAAAATAAGACTATTATTTAGCAGCCTACTAAAAATTATGCCATGGTAATACAAAGGTTAAAATGGCCCTTATTGGCTGCATCATTTATGCTTACAAACCAGGCTATATATATAATTTAAGTCACAGCAAGTGACTGAAAATAGCAGTTTATTTAGCTTATTATCCTATTGGTCAACAATTTGGATTGTACTCAGCTGGGTGGCTCTTCTTGTCTTGATGAGATTTTCTTGTGTGGAGAGTGGCTCTGTTTCTGAGAGTTGACTAGCTGTTGGCGGGGTAATGGGACAGTGAGACTATGAGTCTCAAGTATCTCCTCATAGACGGGCAAGCCTGGGTTTGTTTACGTGTCACCTTGCCAAAGGTTTGAGAGAGGAAGGAAGCATGCAAGGCATCATGAGTCCTAGATCCAGAACTGGTGTATCGTTACTTCATTCATATCTCTTGGCCAGAGCAAATCACAAGGCTGGTTCAGATTCAAAGAGGTGGAGAAATAGCTCTCACTTTTTGATGGGCAAAGCTGCAAAGTCACATCATAAGAGAGACATGCAGACAGGTAGGTTTGAGAAATGATGGCTGTTTTTGCAATCTACCACATCAGGCAAAAGCCCTTTTCCCCTGGAGTGAGTTAATCACATAGTAAAATAATTATCAATATTGCTATTTGAGATGCACACATATGTGTGTGTACATAAAAATGTATATGTGTACACATATATACATTAAGTCAGTTGTATTTCCACATAATGTACTTTTATTTCAAATGAAGAAATATACTAAATTAAAATTATGTCTCTTCTTTTGGAAGACATAGTGTAGTAATGTAGTGTAGAAATGTAGTAAGCTACATTTTCTTTTGTCCCTTTTAAGAGTTTATGCCTGTCCCATAGTAAACTTCCAACAAACATTGGTTGAATAATCTTTGAAGGCTTTATGTAATGTTTTTTTCTTTAGTCCCAGAGAAAAAAGCAATCATCTATTCTTATATCACTCATGTTTGCCAGTGAGGGGAATGACTTTTTTTTCTAGATAACAGATAGTTCACCCCTCCAGAGTCTATAGTAGGCCAGAACATTTAGTTACATCATGCATGCTCATAGTGGAGAATGATTAGTCTGCTATTTCCTCTGGCAGAATCAAGCTTTATTTCTCCAGCTGGCTTTTTTAAAGAAAAAAAAAAAAAAAAGACTTTAAAAATGTGCCAATATTAGACTCTGAAAGAAATAATAAAATTAATTATTTCTAAAACAGCTAAAAATTGATTCTAATCCACTAGCCACTGATCTCATGATAATTACCTCTTGCCTTAAGTTCTTAATATAGTAACTGCCTTGGGATGCAAAAAACTAAAAGCTAACAAATAAGAAATATAATATTCTGTCCCTATCTATGCAGGGTAGATAATGTGAAACTTACTATAAGGTTTTCTAAACCCATGAGATCTTGGCAGTCCATTATGGAAATTCTAATCATTATGCCTTGCCTGGGATTTGAAAAGTAAGAGATTATACAGTCCTGGAGTCCATATTTTTCCCTTCTCCTACCCATTCCCACCATATCTCATACAGAAGCAACAATAAGATAAGGATATAAATGGATTTACAAAGATATCTGCCTGTGGTTTCCTGGAGTTTGATCTCTGAATACCAGCCTCATTTTATCACTTAAATTTGATGTGGGAAGGAGACTACATTCATCAGAATGATTAATGAAAGTATTACAGACCAACCCTAAAGTCTTAGTGACAATGCAAAACACTTCTTTTCTTGTATTATTTTTTTCTCACGTCATTGGCTGAAGCAAATTGGGTAGCTTTTCTCTGTGGACCTTCTTAAAGCTCAAGACCCAGGTTTCTTTTATTGAGTCCATCAGTTTGGATTCCTTTGTTGTTGNCCCTGTGTTGGGCTCTCTGCTAACAGCTCAGAGCCTGGAGCCTGCTTCAGATTCTGTGTGTCCCTCTCTCTCTGCCCCTTCCCCGCTCATGCTCTGTCTCTCTCTGTCTCAAAAATAAATAAAACATTAAAAAATAAAGCATGTTTTATGGGATTAAGGTAGTTAGAAGATTGCTTTAATTTTTACTTATCTTACATCTGTAGACATTGCATATGTGAAGATAAGGTATTAACTGACTCATGCCTAGCTTGAACTCAGTAGGAAATGTGGGTTATAAATTTAGTATTAATTCAGATCAAAGGAATAGTATTAGTTGACCCATATTTGGTGGGTGTTCTGCCTTGTAAGAACATTTTTAAGAAGAGGTTTGGTTAAAATCTCTTTCTTATTTTTTGGAAATTTAATTTTCAAAGAAATTAGTCATCTTCCTCTAAGAACTTCTAGATTAAAATGTTACAATGTAACCTAATTTATTTTGGGAATTGGAAAGGGAAGGATTAACTGAAATATAAGAAATAGCTAAAAGTAAGTGTTACTTGTGTAAAAGATCTGAATAAACATTTCATCAAAGAAGATATTTAGATGACCAATAAGGATATGAACAGATGCTTAACATTATTCCTCATTAGAGAGATCGAAACTAACACCACAATGGAATACCACACCACACCTATTAGAAGGCTAAAATTAAAAACAAAAATTAAAAAAAAATTAAAAATCTGACACTGCCAAGTGCTGACAAGGTTGCAGAGCAAATACAGCTTTCTGTAATGGTGGGAATCTGAAATGGTAGTCACTCTGGAAAAGCGTGTGACATTTCCTTATGAAATTAAACATAACCCAGCAAAACCACTCCTGAGAATTCATCCCAAAGGGACAAAAACGTAGGTTTACACAGAAAACCATACACAGATGTTTACAGCACTGTGACTCTTAATAGCCCCAAACTGAAAACACCCCAGATGTCCTTCAGTGAGTAACAGTTAAACAAGCTGAAGGTCATCCACACCTTGGAGTACTACTCAGCAATAAAAAATGTATTGTTGATACACACACCAATTTGGGCAAATAAGGGATTTATGTTGAGTAAAAGTCAGTCCCAAAAGGTCATATGTTACATGATTCCATTTAAATAATATTCTTGAGGTAAGAAAATTATGGAAATGGAGAACAGATTAGTGGTTGCTAGGAGTCAGGGACAGAGGAGGGGGAGGGAAGGGGATGTGGCTCTAAAAAAGGGCAACATGAGACATTCTTGAGGTGATAGAAATGTTCTATAACTTGACTATCAATGCCAATATCCTGGTTGTGATGTTATACTTCAGTTTTGCAAGATGTTACCATTAGATAATTCTGGGTAATGGGCACACAGGATCTCTCTGTATTATTTCTTACAGTGGCATGTGAATGTATAATTATTTCAAAATAAGTTTAATTTTAAAAAAGCACATCAAATCATATTACTCTCCTTTTCCAAAATGTTCGTTAGCTTTCTATCACATTCAGAATCTAGTGACTCCTCACTGTTGCCTCAGAGGCCTTGTAGGATCTGACCTCTTGCATTCCCTCCCAGCTCATTTCTTACCATTATTTCTCTTGCTGACTTTGTACCTAACCACGCTTTACTTCTTTCCATCTCTTACTTACTTCAAGGCCGTTCCCAACTCAGGCCTTTTGAACGTGATGCCTCCAGCCTTTGGAATACTCTTTTCCCTAGATTTTAGCATGGTTTACACCCTCCCTTAATACAGTTGCTCACATGTCACCTCATTCTCACTTATTCACTTAATGTCATTTGCTAAAATGTCACTTCTTAAAAGAGGACTTGTGTTACCACTGTATCCAAAATAACTTTTCCCATGTCATTCTTCATTCTCTGATGCTGCTTAATATCTATTTTGGGTGTTTATTCTAACCTGACATGATGCCATCATTTTGTCCACTTCTTTTCTTATGATAAAATACACATAACATAAAATTTACCATTATAGTATCATTTTAATTTGTTTACTGTAGTAAATGGTAATTAAGTTCTATTAAGGTAGAAGCCACATCTTCTCCACTCACTAATTAATCCTTTGGACCTAGAACAAATATCTTTAAAATAAATAGTGAATTAATGAATGAATGAGTGAGTGAACAGAAAGCAACCTGGGAAAGTACACATTCCTCCATGAGAGCATTTGTGTGTAAAATTTAACGCAAAAACCATTATATACTATTTAGTCCTACTAGGCAGGTCATGGATTTTCCTGGTGTGGGGGTCAGGGATACTACATTGTAAGTGAGGAAAGAGATAGATAATACCTGATGGCCATTAGTGTTTTGTGGAAGATATGCAAATATGATCTAAGGGAAACTTTTGCATACAAATTTGTTAGCAACTCCTTTCAGTTGCAACAGTTTTTTTCCCAGGTATTTCTTTTAAGCTGTCCTATCGAGGACATAGCAGCTATGGGCCTATCTATATTAGAATACACCAAAGGTTCAGTCCAACCAGGAAACAAAACATTGTTTATGATTTACAAAGAATGGTGCCAGTGATTTCAAACAGTGTAATAACTGATCAGTTAAATGTTCTTGAATCTCTGTGTGCTCATTTCATTGCTGTTACTTGATTTCATGTTCATGGATTCTCATTCTCAAAAAAAATCATCTTCTCAGTGCAAGCCCTGGGACTACGTCTTGAGTTTATTCAAACTCCGTATTATTCATTTTATATCTTCATGATATCGACTTACTGCCTTGCATGCTACAGGCTTTCCATAAATGTATCTTATAATGAAATAAACAAAGGATGTTTGATTCATTTCACATATTTAGGAATAAGAATCTTTGACAAGTTTATTCACTTTGAACCCTATGAAGTCATGGAAAACTACACCTCTAGAAATTCTTAATGGTTTTTTTTATTTCTAGGAGAGAGAGGAGGGGGGAGAGAGAGAGAGAGAGAGAGAGGGAGAGAGAGAGAGACAGCGTGAGCAGGGGAGGGTCCGAGAGAGAGGGAGTCACAGACTGAAACAGGCTCCAGGCTCTGAGCTGGCAGTCAGCACAGCGCCCGACGCGGGGCTCGAACCCACAAACCGCGAGATCATGACCTAAGCGAAAGTCGGACGCTTAACCGACTAAGCCACCCAGGTGCCCCTACACCTCTAGAAATTCTTAAATAAAGTAGTTAATGAGAAATTTCCAAGTCAGCTAAAGACCATGAAGCCCCACACCCCACACTAAATTTTTGAAGGACACAAAGACCATTTTTTAGCCTTGCTTTGCAAACTCCCTTGGATTTGCTGCAATAGATTTTTATGAATAGATGATGGACTGTATTCTATTTTAATTCATTGCTTCTGTCAGGTTCCAACACACAGGTATGAGAGTGTGAATCAAAAAGTAGGCAGCTGTATTTATTTGGTTAGGGATTGTATGACATTCATTGTCCCTCAGGAAATTAGCACAGCCCAGTATAATTGACTGTATTTTATTATGTTGGGAATGTTCATGTTTCCCCAAGCCAGCTATGTTCTAGCCAGTTATACAGTTAAGCCAAAAACATTTAAGGCATTTTCAGCTTCTAAATGGTAGTTGACAGAGAAGGTGAATAAGCTATTACTCTGTATGTGTGGGTAGCCCAAAGGGTAAGCATCTCTACTTCTGCTCAGGTTTTGAGTTGGAGATTTGCTGAAAACCACTGGTAGGACAGGACCATGTTTCTCAAACTTAAGCATGAATTAGAATCATAAAGTGTGTGTTAAAGCACAAGATTTTGGGGCTAATTATATCTCAGTAGAGCTGGAGAGGGAAAAACTGTTTCTGGGCCCTTTTTCCAGAGATTCTAATTCCACAGATCTAAGGAAGGCACAAGGAATTGCATTTCTAACAAGCTCCCAGATGATGCTGGTCTGTACAGCACAGACTTTAGAGCACCCCACCAGGTTAACCAGAGTTAGCCATATAAGTAGAACTAGAGAGAGGGGCTGTTGGTAAGTCACTTGGCTGCAATATAGCTGGGAATCAGCTGAAGAACTCAGCTGAGGTAGGAGCAGGAAGAAACCACAACTTCTCAGAAGGCACATAATGAGTGTGAAGCTAATTATGTGGGAGATGACTCATAGGATAATGGAGATGATTCGGGGAAAGCGGTACAGCAGATTTGAACGGAGATGTGGAAGCATGAAGTAGTGATGCATGAAGTAGTGGAACGTCAGAGCAGAGCCAAAGATTTCTTTTATTGCTTCTGAACCTTTGAGCATTTTATTCTAAGGAGACAACCAATTGCCATGCACATAGGAAAACAAAATTATATGATGCTTTTAGACAGACTCTGTGATACATAAACATAAGGTGGTAATAGCTCTGTTAGATACTCCTGGTTATTTTCCCAGTGTCTCTTCATCCCTCCTTCTTGCCAACAGAGCCATGGTATCATATGAACTGAAGACAACCAGACTGGTTTTATATACTATTGATGGCCCTGACATTGGCAGCAGGTGTTATTGGATGTAGCAATATATCCAGTTATAACATAATATTTCTTAGCTTCCTGTATAGTTATGTGGATGCATATGACTGACTTCTAGCTAGAAGGACATGACCTGGAGTCTTCTAAGCAGGCTACTGGTTGTCCTAATGTTTTCACGATTTAAAGAAATACGAGGAGAGACTTAGCTGCATAATGCTCTTTGCCATTTCTCCTTACTCCTTTTCTGGAATGCAGCTGTGGGGCTTGGAGGTTTAGGAGTCATCTTTAGAAGCCTGAGGACAAAAGCCAAATGAAAAGATGGAAAGGTCTGGGACCCTGGCATCCTGGAGCTTCAATACCAGTACTTGCCTGCCAACCCCAGATTTCTGTTGCATAAGGAAAGTACACTCATTTGGTTAAGCGGTTGCTTTTGTGTGCCTGTTACATGGAGCCAAACAAATTCCTAACAGATGAAATGGGTATTGTAGATTGAGAATTTATATATATATATATTTTTTTTTCTGAGAATTTTTTCTGAGAATTTTATATGTATTGTATCATTTAATCTCCATAGAGCCCCTGAGGTATATTGCTCCATTTTACCAAAAGCTTCTAAGAAGAATAAGTAGCATTAAAAATGAATATCTGCCTTAAATAATGCCAGTGTGAATTTACTGGGATAAATTTGACATTTATTTATTCTAACCTGGTTTAATTTCTTTTGACATGTACATGATACTGTTATTGTCCTATGTATATTATTTTGGCTTCTAATTATCAGTCTCTGCCTCCTCTTGGGCTCAAATCAGATGAAACTACTAACAGAAACAGTTTTAATTCTTGTAACGTGGTTGTGGACTACGGAGAGACACTGGCTTAAGTAGAATTAGCCCCACTGTAGATGCTGCCGGTATATAACACAGCTTACCCATGCACATCCTGAAATTAGTATTATATCCCAGTGGCACAGAAGGTTTCATTAATTTTTTTATTGCAATTGCCTACCTTAAAAGCCTGTCTGTGCTAAGTCATGTTCCTTCCTTTCCTCTTTAGAGAAAAGTGATTAGAACATTAAGTAGAGTAAATTGACCTGAACCTCAGAGATAAAGGGAGAAATTAGCTTGCAAAGAAATGATTCACACTATCTAGAATTTATTTGCAGCTTGGATATGGGGGTGGGAGGTTAGCAGCCTGGGAGACAAATTGAGAAGCTAGTTTTAAATTAGATTTTAATATCAGTCTGAAATTCTAGTTAACCTCAAAATGACTATAAATTTCTTTGGCACTTGAGTGTTCCACAAAATCATCATTAAATTTCAAGTAATAGTTTTAATGAATCCCACAGTCCCGTCGCCCATGTGGAGAGGGTCACACAAGTTTACAAAATCCTATCTTCTCAGTCAACATGAAGTATATTGTCATGAGGCATAATCAGGATCAAATCATAGAACAATTACATTTTAAAGGCCTTGGGGTATTAAACTTGAGGTAGTAAACGTGGGGTATTAATATACTAGTTTATACATGCAATATATATACATATATATACAAAATATATACATATAAATATGTATATATACAAAATATATACATATAAACTATGTATACATAGTTTATACACTGTAGCTGAGAAGTGGAAGTCATCTGTGGTAGTATCAAAATCAGGACTAGAATTGGAAGCTACTAATTCTTAGTTTAAAATTCTTTCCAGTCTCCCAGGGTCTTCCCCTAGAATTTTTTTTACATTCTAAGTGTCAGTAGTTATGCAGGAATTTTTAGCTGTAGCCTCAAGGAACTGATGACATTCAAATGTGTCTTTCTTTTTAAAAACAAATCCTCAGGGCACCTAGGTGGCTCATTTGGTTAAGCATGCAACTCTTGATCTTGGCCCAGCTCATGATCTTGCGGTTTTGTGAGTTTGAGCCCCTCATCAGGCTCTGTGCTGATGTTGCAGAGCCTGCGTGAGATTCTCTGTCTCCTTCTCTCTGCCCATCCCCCACTATGTGCGCTCTCTGTCTCTCTCAAATAAATAAACATTAAAAAAAAAATAAAAATAAATCAGATTCTCATCCCAGAGGTGGTCACATGTGGTATCATTTCCCCTTGACAGAGATAGAGAAAATCTCTATGTTCAAAGAGCTCAAGTCACAGCAGACCATACCCAGAAGCTGCAAGAATGTGGAGGGAAGTCAGCACAAAGGGTAGACTTAGCTTCCACTTAACCCACTTCCTGACAGCACTCTCAGCGCCAACTTACACCCCAAGGTACACTTAAGAGCAATTGTATAAGGGGCGCCTGGGTGGCTTAGTTGGTTAAGCGTCCGACTTTCACTTAGGTCATGATCTCACAGTTCGTGGGTTCGAGCCCCGCGTTGGGCTCTGTGCTGACTGCCAGCTCAGAGCCTGGAGCCTGTTTCAGTCTGTGACTCCCTCTCTCTCTGACCCTCCCCTGCTCACGCTGTCTCTCTCTCTCTCTCTCTCCTAGAAATAAATAAAACATTAAAAAAAATAAAAAAAAAAAGAGCAATTGTATAAATTCAGTTTCCAAAGTCAGCTGACATCTCACTGGAGGCAGGAAGACCTAGGTGTTTAGGTGCACTGGCTCCGGAGTCAGAATGCCTGGAGTCACATGCTAGCTCAATTGATAGCTAGTTTTAAAATTGATCTTGAGAAAGTTGCTGTCCTCTCTGTGTTTGGTTCATCTACAGAATGGTTCTAACAGTATCAACTCCAGAGAGTTAAATGGTTTATATGAACGAACGATGTGTGATCTCTGCTAGATCCTAGCACTAAATTGTCACAGTCCTAAATACGTTCATATGGGCAAGACCAAACCTTGAGTCAACCAAACACTCATCCTTCTCTTCTCATTAAAGATGAACTCTTGGAGTGTCTCAGTGGCTCAGTTGGTTAAGCATCTGACTTTGTTTGGCTCAGGTCATAATCTCATGTTCATGGGTTTGAGCCCCATGTTGACAGCTCAGAGCCTGGAGCCTGCTTCAGATTCTGTTCTCCCTCTCTCTCTCTCTCTCTGACCCTCACCCATTTGTGCATACACTCTCTCTTTCTCTCTCTCAAAAATAAATAAATAAAAACTTAAAACATATTCTCCTCACATTTCTTTTCATCCAACCAACACTTCTTCCATGGGATGATTTGGAGATTGCTAAATCATCTTTTTTTTTTGAAAATTTGGAGGAAAGGCAATATGCAGCCATTTACACCATCTGCCTGTGTATTCCCCATTAATGCACATGTCCGTGGATCATCTTTCTTCTCTATTTCTAGGACCGGTTTATCTTTTGGGGAGGGAGTTGTTAAACCTTTTGAGAACCTGATGACACCTATCATTATCCTTTCTCCCACCAGCACTACCACCATATGCACATCCAAATAACTAATATCCATTTTTAGGCACCCAGATAGCCCTTGATGCCTATTTAGGATCCTTTGGGAGGACCGGTGATAAAGCCCTCTATTCCAAGACTGCGTACACTTTTTAAAATAAGCATGTTTCCAGAGGATGGGTGAAGTTAAAAAAAAAAAAAAAAGCCTTGGCTCAGATATAATTTGAGAAAAAAAATGCTAAACAACAGAAGTGATTTGTTCTCAACATCTATGGGAAAGACACATTTCTTTTCAACTATCTTTCCCTTTTTGGTGATTTTGGACTTCCTGGGCTATGCTAAATGTGATAATATTCTAAGTTAGCCAAATCTTTCTTACAGATCTGCCAAATTTCAAAGCAAAGTTACGTAATTACACATTTCCAACAGAAGAAAAGTTTAAGGTGCACATGAAAATGTGCCTAAAACTGTAGAAATGTTATCAGAGACAAATTATGTGTTTGTCACCTTAAAATCTGGATAATATAGAATTGCAGTTCTTATTTTTAAACTGTATGCCTGATGTGTAACTATGTGAAAGTAAGTTAAACAGAGGCCTTATGCCTGCTTTCTGTGACAGTGGGGACATTTTTATCTTATTGACTACATTGTAGAACTGTCCAGCTTCATGGTCAAAGTCAGAAATCCTGGTCTTATGTCCACTGCAGACTCAGTCCAGCCTTGCCTGATGATTCACAGAGTGAACTCCATTTGCCATTGCCATATCTACTCAATATGGAATGACGTCTCTGAAATCAAACTCATGCTAAAGTTTTGGCCATCATGCGTTTTTCAGGTAGACAGGCAGAGCAGAGCAGAGGACAGCTGGACTCTGGTTTCTATTTCAGCAAGTCACAGTTTCTCTGGGCCCCAGTTATTCTTCCACCAACTCGCTAGTTTTAGTCGTTTACCTCTAAGGTCCTATGCAGTGCTCTTTCTCCTCTTCCTCGTGATTGATCAACAGTGGGTTTGTGATTGTGTGTTGTTTGCTGTTCTGAAGATGATAATAGTAATTATCAAAAACCTGACACTTATTAATGCCAGGCAGTGTTCTAAATGCTAAATAAAAATAATAATAATTCTCACACCAGTCTAATGTTGTAGGTACTGTTATTATCCCTTCTTGAAAGATGACTAAACTGCTTATCAGAAAAAGTAAATAACTTGGTCATGGTCATACAGATAGCCAGAGGCAGAGTGAGACTCCACAGAGGCTGTCTGGTTCCAGAGCCAACACACGGAGACTCTATTGTTGGAGTAAACCAATAGTGTTTCAAGTTCGGATTCCTAGAGCAAGTTGCTTATTTCCCAGTGTATTTTCCTCCCATGGAGTTATAGAACCAAAATTTACATACTCTGAAATTGGAACCATTAAAAAAAATGTACACCCTTGAAATAGTTTATATATTTATTCTTCTTTCAAACATATTTGCATTTAATAAAGTATGATTTATACTAACAAGTCTTGGTTGTAGTTCATGTGACTCAAATTTAATTGACGTTTTACTTTCCAATTGCTTTTGTGCCTATTGATATCCAAAATTTTGCAAGTTCATTTTCATAAGGAATAGTCTAGTAGTGAAATACATTTGCTATTCAGAGATTCTGAGAATATACTATCTCTACCAGGTCAGAAGCTGAGAAATTAAGTGAATGAAAATATATTAAAAACATAATGGTATGGGGTTTCTGGGTGGCTCCGTCTGTTGAGTATCCAACTCTTTATCTCAACTCAGGTCTTGATCTCAGGGTTGGGAGTTCAAGCTCCACCCTAGGCTTCATGCTGGGCATGAAGCCTATTTTCAAAAATAATAATAATGACATAATACAAGTAAGACAGGTTCTAGAAATAGCTTTAATGTTAACTAGAGATTGTTTACATACTTGCCATTTGTTCTTGACTAAGTTTGACAGATAATAAACTAGGTACCATCATGCCAGAGTTTTATGGTAAAGAAATGATGTGTGTTTACTATAGAGCTTTCAAGTGGGGCTGCAAATTAAAACAAAAGATATTAAAAGTATGGTGTTCCACCATTTTCAGGACAATGGGATAAAGTGAAAACAGCATTTTGATGTGGAGTCAGCAATCCTGTGTTCTCTCAGCTGCACCATCAATTTGCCAAGTTATTCTTTTGAGTCTGAGGTTTCTCACCTGTAAAACAGGAGATTGGACTGAATAGTTCTTGAAGGTCATACTATCTCCAACATTCCTTGGACTTGAGACAAATGTCTAAGGAGTCAAACTGTGGGAAATTTGACCTTGATGCATTATCATTCTTGTTTTTTCTTGGAGAGCTTCTATTTTTACCTGTAGCTATCTTGTAAGTCAACAGGTGCTTTGAGAAAACCCAATCCACTTAGTTTTGATTAAGCCCTATGGTTCTTCTATCTCTCATTGGCCATTTTTATGTGCTAGGCAAAAGTGGAATTATATATAATTGTTGTTTGTTGGATCCGCCCTTATTCAGTTATTCAGTAGTTGTAGCCTTTACTATTCTAAACATTCTCTAAGGATATTCCAAGGATATGTTAGTATTTAATTTAAACCTAACTTAACATATTAGGTTCTTGGAGTTAGGTTCTTTGGGGGGAGAACAGGAGAAATTTTAAGAGTGCTTATTGTAGTCTTGGCATTAGGCAAGGTGCTTTGCATTGAGAAATATTTTTGGTGAATAGACTGGGCTTGATGGAACCTACAACCCTTAATATATGCTTGGTTTATGTCTGTGTGTGATATTTTCTCAGCTTCCATGGATTCTCTGATTAGTTTTAGGTACCAGAGTAATATCCCTTTCAGGTATTAGCAAGGCTAACCTGATCCAAAAAAAAAAAAAAAAGTTTCATCTGATATCCAGTTCAGAGTTTCTCTCCTCAAAAGCCTGATCCAGTTTGGAAAACTATAATGGGGAAGTGAGTCTCTTTCTTTCTTCTCCTCAACAAACCGGTTACATACATATTATCCCCAGTCCTCTTGACAATGCCTTAAAGTTGGCCTGGCTATTCTCATATTATAGAAGCTAAACCTCAAACAAAACAAAACAAAACAAAACAAAACAAAACCCACGCACTTCACAGAATTTGATCCAAGGATGTCTGATCTTAAAGCATGATCTTTCACTGCCCTACCCGGTGTTCCCTTTAAAATTTAGGTTTCCCACATGGCTGGGGTGTGGGGGTTTTTAGGAGGTGACTTGGATTTGATTCTCTTCTATTATAGTCCCAAATGAAGAGGATCAAAAATCTCAGTTATGTTCAAATACTTTTTGTTTATCTCAATCTCTTTGATGAGGTTCAAGTGTGTCACAACCTGATCATGTCTGATGCAACATAAAGGCATTTGGAGTTAGTGCCAAGTGGAGAGTCATGAGTCCTGCCATAAAATGTAGATAATTTCTCCAGCACTGGCACAAGCACACCAGAAATATATAATCAAAGAAATATATACTCTATATAGAAATTACTTCATAGATGACATAAATCAATGGATTATTAAAGGATGTTCTTGGATTAGAGGACAGGTCAATGATGGTACAGGCTAGTTGCAGAATAGATAATTATTATTAGTTTTGCAAGATGCAGAACATTGTAATTTTTCAGAATAATTAATAAACATTTAAGAGAATCTAAACAGGGAATTCAAAAATGATGGTTTGGGATCAGGATTGGGATTATTTCATGTGCTGTAATACATATTATTAGTAAGAACAATGAGTGTATATGCTCTATGTGAATCATTCCCATGTATATTACACATAGATTTAGACCTAAAGATAAAATTCCTCCCATTTTTAAGGAAACAACTTTAGAACTTGAGTTGTTACTTTGTCTTTTTAAAGCATATATTAATGTGTTTTTCAGTAAATCTGCTGAGTCCTGGGTTTTTAATTGACAGCTCTTTAAGGAATGTGGTTAAATATAAACCACTAATTTCTAATGGATGCTACTTAGAAAGTTTTTTCTTTCTCCTCCACAAGAGAAAACAGTGGGAAATGGTGCCTAATGCTGAGAAATCATGTTTTCTGCTCAATCCATGTGAAAAGTATGTGGGTGAATGTCAAAAAGATCTGGCAAACTACAAATGGAGATGATACAGGAGGCTGTGTGGTCAATACCATATAGTATTGCTATATTTAACACTTCAACCTAGTTTCCAATAGCATGAAAATACAATATACATGTCAAGGTGTTTTATGTTAAGTAATGCAGTGTTATTTTTAATGGGTGGTGATCTTTTCTGTAGGTTTCAGTATGTTAGGTGATACTAAAGTGCATTGAAGACTTAGGACACCAAAGAAAGCAAAGATACAAAGTAAAAGACCTCTTTTGTTAGTCTTTAGAAATCTGAATTCTCTTGGAAACTTGGGGAAGTATTGAGATGAAACATCTTTATAAAAAAGTAAACCTTTACGAATCTTAAGTCTAACTCCTTTCTGAATCAATCACAGGGTAAACGACCAAAGTACTATGACTTTATGAAACTGTATTTGTTTTCCTGGGACTCAAGCAGAGGATTCCCCCGAGTGCATTCTTCAGACCTTGTGGTGAATCCAGTACCTTCAGGATCCTATCGAGGTTTCTGAGTTGAGCCTAAAAACCCTATCACCACTGCTCATGCATCTCGCTCATTTGGAGTAACTTCTCATTCTCTCTCCTACCAAGGTTGGCTTCAACCGTAAACCTATCTCAGGCTCAGTAAGTACCTTTCTATAAGACCTTGCCATGTAAATGCCTTACATCCATCCATATCTCATTAATTTAGGCTTCTTGACACTAAATTTTAGATGATATTAAATATCTCTTAAAAGAGAAAAGCATTTTTTCCCCTCCAAGCCTTATTTTCTTCATCTCTATCAATACCTCCTTGGCTATACCCTTACTTAACCCCCATCTCTGTAATAATAATACTTTTCACAAACCACTTTTAAGATTCCTTTGTAAAGAAACATTTTAAACTTTCTGTGTGTCGTAATTTTTCTGTCTCTTTCTCCCATCTGGTATTTAAATTTTCTTCTCAGCAGAAAACCTTGCCATTGCTTCATTTCCACATGTGGCAGGCATTCAAGCTTAGCAAATTGGAGTCACAGTTTCACTGAAATGAAAAGGAAATGTGCTTCCCAACACCCCGTCACCATCTCCCACCAGAGGCCATTTGTCATTTCTGGGTGGTTTTTTTTTTTTTTTTTTTTTTTTTTTCTTTTTAAGCAAATGGCTCCAAAGAAAAAATCAGAACCCAAATCAGGAGCACCACCAGCCATTGTTATACAAATTATTGGATTTGATTATTTAAAGTTTAGGATTTCTATTGAGATTATTCCCCCTGGATAATCTGAGATGACTGTATCTTCTAGGCTTTCAGTGATCCTTTCCTAGCCATCTGGTTTCCTCCTTTGGTGACCCCTCTGCTGGCATCACCAGTGTCCTCCAGGCAGTTATCTTGGGCTGGGTTCCTTTCCATTCACTTCAAACAGCAGATCCCCATCTGGACCAAGGAATTGCCCCTGTATCCTCACTACTTTCTGACACAGCTTGACTCTTTGGTCTGTCAGGCAGCTTGCCCCCATTAGCCTTTTGCTTTGAGGATCTTTTCTTTTCTTTTTTCTTTAAAAATTTTTTTTTAACATTTATTTATTTTTGAGAGACAGAGAGAGACAGAGCATGAGCAGGGGAGATGCAGAGAGAGGGAGATAAAGAATCTGAAGCAGGCTCCAGGCTCCGAGCTGTCATCACACAGTCCGGTGCGTGACTTGAGCTCACAAACCGTGAGATCATGACTGAGCTGAAATCGATACTTAACCCACTGAGTCACCCAGGTGCCCCAGAGGACCTTTTCAAAGAAAATGTCCCTGTGTTCCCCCAGCCTCAGGAGACCTAGGTTGTTCTTTCTGAGGTGTTGTTCTCTGATAGCTCCCTAACTCCATTTCTGTGAATGACCAAGGAAATTCTGTAGCATTCTGACAACCTTCTGTCTATCTCTCAAGATCCATTTCCACACTGGATTCTCAGCTCTTGCTTGCATGGACTCTTGGTGGGGGATGGGCTATCCCTGCTATGGTTTTGATCACCCCTTTTGCAGGCCCTGCGTTGATGACCCAGAACCTGATGAGTATGTGATGACACTTGTTATCTCCTTTCCTCAGCTTTGGGCATTCAAATGAAATGCCCAAACAGGAAGTTTTGGCTTTGTTTTCCTTCATCATATACATTTAAACAGAATTTATGTACTTAAAACATAACAATATTATGGCTTCTAGAATTTTTTAATTAAGTTTTACATTTTAATTCCAGTATAGTTAATATACGGTGTTATATTAGTTGCAGGTATAAAATACAGTGACTCTTCCATACGTCACCTAGGCTCATCATGACAAGTGCCCTTCTTAATCCCCACCGCCTATTGCACCCATCCCTCACGCCTGCCTCTCTGTAACCATCAGTTTGTTCTCTATAGTTAAGAGTTTGTTTCTTGATTTGTCTCTCTTTTTTTCCTTTGCTCATGTGTTTTTTTTTTCTTAAATTTCACACATGGGTGAAATCATATGGTATTTGTCTTTCTCTGACTTTTCTCCTTACCATAATACTCTCTAGCTCTATCTATGTCATTGCCAATGGCAATATTTCATTCTTTTTTTTTTTACAAACTAAATTGCAGACTTTATTTGAATTTCATCAGTCTTTTTTTTATTTATTTATTTTTTTTTACAAATAGTTTATTGTCAAATTAGTTTCCACATAACACCCAGTGCTCATCCCCACAAGTGCCCTCCTCCATGCCCATCTCCCCTCCCCGCCCAATATTTGATTCTTTATATGGCTGAGTAGTATTCTATTGATTCCATTGTGTATATATATATATATACACATATGATTATATATATGTGTGTGTGTATATATATATATATATAAAACATATCTTCTTTATTCATTCATCTAGATGGACATTTGGGCTGCTACCATAATTTGGAAATTGTAAATAACACTGCTATAAACAGAGGTGCACATATCCTTTTGAATTACTGTGTTTGTATTTTTGGGGTGAATTCCCAGTAGTGTGATAACTGGATTTTAGGGTAGTTCTATTTTTAACTTTTTGTAGTACCTCCGTACTGCTTTCCACAGTGACTATACCTGATTGCATTCCCGTTATAAGTGCATGAGAATTCTTTTTTATCGAATCCTCACCGACATTTGTTGTTTCTTATGTTTCTGATTTTAGCCATTCTAATCTATCTGAAATGATATCTCATTGTAGTTTGAATTTGCATTTCCCTGATGATGAGTGATGTCGAGCATCTTTTCATGTGTCTGCTCGCCATCTGTATGCCTTCTTCACAGAAGTGTCTATTTATGCCTTACACCCATTTTTAATTGGATTATTTGTTTTTTGGGTGTTTAGTTGTAACAGTTCTTTATATATTTTGGATACTAACCCTTTATCAGATGCTGTATTTCATTTGCAAATATATTCTTCCATTCAGTAGGCTGCCTTTTAGTTTTGTTAATGGTTTCCTTCTCTGTGCAGAAGTTTTTATTTTGATGTAGTCCCATAGTTTATTTTTGCTTTTGTTCCCCTCGCCTCTCCCCGGAGAGACGTATCTAGAAAAATTCTGCCATGGCTGATGTTAGAGAAATTAGTGCTTGTGCTTCCTTCCAGGATTTTTATGGTTTCAGGTCTCCCATTTAGATCCTTATTCCATTTTGAGTTTATTTCTGTGTATAATCTAAGAAACTGGTCCAGTTTCATTCTTTCGGATGTAGCTGTCCAGTTTTCTGAACACGATTTATTGAAGAGACTGTCTTTTTACCATTGTATATTCTTTTCTCCTTTGTTGAAGATTGATTGGTCATATAAATGTGGGTTTATTTCTGGGTTTTCTTTTCTGTTCCATTGATCTGCATGTCTATTTTAGTGCCATATGGCTTCAAGCTTTTATGTTTGCTTAGAATGGCTTTTCTCACACTCTCTTAGATTACTAGGGCTGCCATAACAAATTTCCACGAACTGGAAACAAACTGGCTTGAACAAAAGACATTTATTGTCTCACAGTTCTGGAGGCTACAAGTTGAAAATCAAGAATTATATCTTCTGAATTCTACTTCTGAAACCCATATTGCACTATATGTTGGCTAACTAAAATTTAAATTAAAAAAAAAAAAAAAAAAGAATCCTACTGTCTCTGAAAGCTCCAGGGAAGAATCGCTTCCAGGCTTCTCTCCTAGCTCCTGGCAGTTTCTTGGCTTATGACAGCATAATTCTAATCTTCACATGGCATTCTCCCTGTGTGTATTCTCTGTCCAAATTTTCCCTTCTTATAAGGATGCCCGTCATACTGCCTTAGGGGCCAATCCTATTCTGGTATGGCCTAAACCTAGCCTAAGTAATTATATTTGTGATGACCCTATTTCCAAAAAAAGTCACATCCTGAGGTACTGGGTATTAGAACTGCAAACATATGAATTTAAACGGCAGCACAGTTCAACTTATAATATGCTCCAATATTTATTAAAACTGCCCTTTTTTAGGGTGCCTTCAGGCTCAGTCAGTTAAGCATTCAACTTTGGCTCAGGTCATAGTCTCACAGCTTGTGAGTTCAAGCCTTGTGTTGGGCTCTGTGTTGACCGCTCAGAGCCAGGAGCCTGCTTCCAATTCTGTGTCTCCCACTCTCTCTACCCCTCTCCTACTCAGACTCTGTCACTCTCTCTCTCAAAAATAAATAAACATTTAAAAAAAATTTAAAAATCTGTCTTTTCTTAAAACTTTCAGATGAGCAGCAAGACAGATGAGCAGCTTTTGTTATATTTGTTTTTTTTTTTTTTCTTTTTCCTCATCTCTGGTCTGTATGAAATTTATTTTGCTATAAAGAGTAAGGTAGGGGTAAAGATGTATCCTGATATTTTGCCAAAGAGTTAGTTAATGCTAATAGTATACATTCCACTACAGAACTTAGCAGAGGACTTGAATCATAACCAGATATTGAATAAATGTATTTTAAATAGAATCAAATCACTTACCAGTAAACTGAATTATTAACTTTCTAACTAGATGCTAGCTTATCTAAATATTTGAACTGATAAGGGGCTATCTAAAAATTGCACCTCAGTTTGTGATAAAATCATAGAGAAATAACAAAGCCCAAAGCCTTAGTAAACTGAAGGATATTGGATTAAAGACATACTAACATTTTCTGTTTATTGAAAGAAATAAAGTTCTTATGACGTGTCTTCTTCACTAGCCTAGAAATCAAGGTAATAATGAACTAGAACCAAAGACTGACTAATAAGATAGATATCCTCTCCTCTTACTGGGAAGTTGTAGCTATATTATTTGGTGTGCATGTGTGTGTGCGTGTGTGTGTGTGTGTGTGTTGTGTATTCATCATATGTATGTTAACATGTGGCAGTTAAGGAGGAGGCCTAAAAGCCATGTAAACTCTTGAAAATATTTATGAACAACATTTTAGAGCAATGATAAAAATCATTATTGATCCATTCTAAGTTTTAAAGCTTAGAGAATCCTAATTCACAGTGCTAAATTCATAAATTTTTTTCATCTTATAGAAGCTATTGAAAACTAATTTTTGATAGCTAGTAATGAAACTTATATGGGTCGTATTTGATATTTGGTTAACAAAAGATGTGTACTTGGAGCACACTGCAAATAGCTGCAGCTCCTACAGGATACTGTGTATTCATGCTCGAAGTGATTATGCTTACTAATTTGATTTTAAAGGGAGTACATAGAAAAAAATAATAATATGTAAATAAAGGTAGTACATGGAGTCAACCAGACAATTGATAAGCTTCTTTAAATGAAGATGCTTCATTGTACACGGTGACAAGATAAGTCACTGATTCTGGGAAAGTGGTTAGGAAAAAGTTACGTCAAGAGCTCTTCTCTCAGCAAAAGAATATATCTTTTTTGGCTTTTTAAAAAAATATTTAACACAATCTACCCTGCGTGTTTGGTAGAAGTACATTAATGTGTTAACCTTGAAACAAATACTTCCTATACTACTAGCAAATACTTTTTTTCTAAGAGATTTACTTTAAGCTGTATAAAAATATAAATGTAACCATTCTCAGTTTTAATAATAACCTCACTGAAAATCACTCCAATTTCAATAAATCATGACTTTAAAAAAAAATCTTAGAGGGGCGCCTGGGTGGCTTAGTCGGTTAAGCGTCCGACTTTCGCTTAGGTCATGATCTCGCGGTTTGTGGGTTCGAGCCCCGCGTCGGGCTCTGTGCTGACTGCCAGCTCAGAGCCTGGAGCCTGTTTCGGAGTCTGTGTCTCCTTCTCTCTCTGACCTTCCCCTGCTCACGCTGTCTCTCTCTCTCCTAGAAATAAATAAAAATATTTAAAAAATAAATAAATAAAGCTTAGAAATATGTGAATAATGCTGACCTCCTTCATTATTGACTCAAAAGGATCATTCTGATTAAAAAAAAAAAAGCTTTTGCTATCTTTGCTCAATGTGGGTATAAATAGAAAAACACTATATAACCAGGGCAAGGCTATTCTGTGTCAAAATCCAAATTTTATAAAAAGTTTTTAATGTTTTATTCATTTTTGAGAGAGACAGAGTGTGAGAGAGGGTGGGGCAGAGAGAGAAGGAGACACAGAATCTGAAACAGGCTCCAAGCTCTGAGCTGTCAGCCCAGAGCCCAATGTGGGGCTTGAACCCACAAACTGTGAGATCATGACCTGAGCCGAAGTCAGACGCTTAACCATCTGAACCACCCAGGTGCCCCCAAACCCACCTTTTCTTTTCTACTTGGTGAGCATTATCATTTTAGTTTCTGGCTTCTATGTGCTTCCTGACCTAATAGAGTCCTAGAGCATATCATAGCCCCTGTTATACTCTCCCCGTCCCTCGCTGTCCTTACCAGAGCAAGGAGACATAGTGTCAGGCATTATAA
Source organism: Crocuta crocuta (assembly GCF_008692635.1). NCBI lineage: Eukaryota > Metazoa > Chordata > Mammalia > Carnivora > Hyaenidae > Crocuta > Crocuta crocuta. The sequence continues at coordinate 3,140,752 of NW_027551575.1, read as the reverse complement.
GCAACGAGGGACCCTGAGGAGTGAATTTACTCAGTATGGGACGGGTAGTATGACTAAGGGAACCCCGGGGGTGCTTGAATGCCACGGTCTAGGACTTGAGCTCACTCTCTATGTGGCTTTCATTACGATCATTGATCGCTTTTAGTCTCATCATCACACTTTGAACTAGATACTTTCTTTAGCCCTTTCATCTCTCTTTAGCCTTCACAGTATCTCCCTTGAAAGGAAAATCTTTGTTCTGATCAAGGACCTAATCTTTGATGCATTTAAACCTTAGTATTTATGAGGAGGGCAACTCTGTTACATAGTAAGCCTGTGTTCTAATCTAGAACACCTTAGTTCTCCTCCTGAGGCCTTTCACATGATGGTTTTTTTCTGTGGAACCACATGTTCTGTTCCTTGGTAGTCTCATAGCCTTTTGTTTCTCTGATCAAAGACAGTTTTTCCACTTTACTTATATTCAGTGTCTCCCTGAAAAGAATGCCTTCAGATGGTCTTCACTGTGTTTGAACATTTTAACCTCACATGAAGCTATTTAATGTGGCTTCTTGGCTCAAAACCAGAATCAGAACCGGAGAATCCAAATGTGAATTAGTCAGCAAACTCATGCAGTCTTTTCTTTGCACAGTGAGAGAAGCAGAGGCAATGTTTCCTTTTGGGTCCGTGAATGGCAAACATATTCTTTAGGAAACAGAATGTTTGATTTTGGGCAAGAAATGTTTGCTGAGCTCAGTCTTTTAGAGGTTCAGTTTGTCAGCAGATTTTTGTGTAATTCAAATTTTTGCTTATTTCTTTCAGAATCTAAAATTCCTCTGAGTATTTTAAATACTGATGGCTACACCCTCATAAATTGAAATAAATAGGAAAATTAGCTTTGTTTACAAGTGGTAGTCAGGGAAATGTGCCACTGATTTATAGCATATGAAAGAAAGAAAGGGAAGGAGTTAGATAATTTGTTAATGAGAAGTGTAAAAATTTCCCATATGGAAACAATGCAGTACCTAAAACAATACCAGCAATTTAGCTCCTTGTAAAGTGAGCCACTGAATCTTCCTCTAAGATCTTAGAACCTAAAGCAAACAAACAAAAAAACCTCAAAAACAAAGATCAATCTCTCTCTCACACACACACACACACACACACACACACACACACACACAAGTAATTTTGCCAGGCTATTGAACCAAGGAGAAACACTTAACAATGGCCAGAAACCGGGTCCAGAGTGGTTGATAAAGAACACACTTCTTTGAATGCAGCATTATTAAATGGTGAAAAGAAAATGAACTGGATGCTTGTATCTTGTATACAGATGTGCGCATGCACACACACACACACACACACACACACACACACACACACGGCCAAGCAATTAGGAAGAAAATAGCAGAGTTGTCCCCTGCATTTGTTTCCCCTTGCCACTGTAACAAATTTCCATAAACTTATGCTTTTCTTTACCTCAAGAGATGATGATTCTTCTCAGACGCTTGCCTCTCATTTCCTTGACCTCTCTATTGCCAGTGACTTCACCTTCCATCTCAGGTCATTTGAGTACTCTTATGGTACACCCTAGGCATCTCTTTTGAAATCTTAAAATCGGACCTCCCCTTTTGTTTTTTGTTTTTTAATGTTTTAATGTGTTTTATTTATTTCTGAGAGAGAGAGAGAGAAAGAGAGAGACAGCGACAGCGTGAGCAGAGGAGGGTCAGAGAGAGAGGGAGACACAGAATCTGAAGCAGGCTCCAGGCTCTGAGCTGTCAGCACAGAGCCTGATGCAGGGCTCGAACCCACGAACCATGAGACCATGACCTGGGCCGAAGTCTGACGCTTAACCGACTGAGCCACCCAGGCGCCCCCAGACCTCCCCCCTTTGAATAAAGCCACTTATTTGTCCAGCTTTCTCATACAGGGGCCTTACTACACATAAAATGAAGTTGAGGTTGTTAAGTAATTTGCCAAACAGTATAGAATACCGACGGGTATAGGAAAGAGGTTTCTGGTTAATGAGAGAAGCTCGAACGCAGACATTTCTTTCCTCTGCCCTCTAAACCTCCAATAAAGTGGGGGACAAATGCAACAGGAAAGGTGGTGAATGTGTTACACCTTCTGGAATAGGGAGGGCCCCCGGCAGGGGTAACCGACTTCTGGGGCAGGAGCTGCGTCTCAGGTGCAAAACAAGAGTAAATTCCTTCTATGGAAATTTGTAAAATCTCAGAACTTGGGAAAATCGGGGACCACAGAAAGTGGAAGTGAAGGACATAATCTTATAGATTATATGTTGCGTTTCACCGAATGACAATAGCATTAAGAGACTGATGGTGCGATCATGACCATAGTCATGATCCATGCGGGTGAGACGTGAGGTGAAAATTATTTACTTCAGAAAAACCTAAAATACAAACAAGAAAAAGAGATTACCTCTCTTGACAGTGAAACATAGTTACATAGTTATAGTAACGTAAAGTAGATCATTTGATTATTTGAAAGCTTGTGCTCTTTTGCTGCAATTTCACTGAGAGTTTGGAGGGAAAGGAAATTGGGGTGGAGGTATCATTGAGTTGACGCCTCCTCTCTTAAAACAGGAACCCAGTAGATAATGTCTACAATCGACCAAGTAGAAATAGCAAGAAAAACCTATTGTTGGGAAATATGGGTGTTAAAATTGAAGTTCTATGGAGTATTGAGGCCTTAAACTATTGTTTTTCATAATCAGTTTTATTTATTTATTTATTTATTTTAATGTCTTATTTATTTCTAGGAGAGAGAGAGACAGCGTGAGCAGGGGAGGGTCCGAGAGAGAGGGAGTCACAGACTGAAACAGGCTCCAGGCTCTGAGCTGGCAGTCAGCACAGAGCCCGATGCGGGGCTCGAACCCACGAACCGCGAGATCATGACCCAAGCGAAAGTCGGACGCTTAACCGACTAAGCCACCCAGGCGCCCCTTCATAATCGGTTTTAAATAAGGTGTATATGTGACTGATAAAAGTTAACATTTATTAAGATGAGAAGCAAAAGTCTCACAGAGGAAGGGAGGTAGTTGGGTTAGATTCGTAAAGAAAAGCCGCTTACAGTTTATTTGCTGACATATATGAAAGCAGAGACTTGCCATTGAGATCGCTTATAGCAATTATTAACCCTGCCCATCACAGGCTGCCCTTCAGGAAGAGCTAGGAGAAGAAGTTTATTTTGATTATTATGCATGCATTAGGCCCACTGTGTAACTGAGCCCACAGTTAACTATAAAAGCCATGCCAAAGACCTAAAGCAAGCGGACCAGCCTAATACTAGAGAGCAATTGAGCGCCCGCACCTAGGAGCAGAAGACTCTCAAGGAGCCCACTGCAGGGAGACACGGGTGAGTGCAGAGAGGAGCGCCGGAGGCTGGCCTGGGACTGCACCGAAGTTCCGGGTAGTGCCGAGACTGCAAATCAGATGTTCCAGTTTGCCTTTTTCACACTGCTCTATCCCAGTGCGTCTCTTGGCTGAGACAGTTGTCAAGTAAGATAAGGGGAAGGAGGACAGATGGCTGGGAGTGACAAGTTGTGGAGAAAAAGGTCAAGGAGAAACGAGGACGAGATACCTGAGGTGTTTTATAAACAGTGGAGAAAGAAAGAGAGTGAGTGGAAAGAAAAGGCAGTGGTAAATGGCTGACACAGCATCTGTTTTTATTGACATAATCAATAAAACAAAACTTTTTTCAGAAAAGGATACATAAGATCCTAATCGGATTTGCTTATATGCAATGGGTGTTCTCATTTCTCCACACGAAAGTTAAATACTCTTCAGGCAGGTGGGAAGAGGGGAATGGAGGATTTGTTAACGAAATGAAAGGTTACCAAAGTGAAACTTTGTTTAAAAAAAAAGTTAGAAAAATTCTTATGAGGATAAGGACAGGGAAGAAGAAGGAACCAGAATCTACCAGCTTACTATCAGGTAATTCAACTTCCTATCTCATTAGGAAATTGGTTCAACTGTGGATAGCCCCATATCTATGAATTCCATAGGGGCAGGGATGTAGTTCATGTATCCTCTGGACCTAATTAGGTGCTGCAGGGCGCCTGGGTGGCTCAGTCAGTTGGGCGGCCGACTTTGGCTCAAGTCATGATCTTACGGTTCATGGGTTCAAGCCCCGCGTCGGGCTCTGTGCTGACAGCTCAGAGCCTGGAGCCTGTTTCAGATTCTGTGTCTCCCCCCCTCTCTCTGACCCTCCCTTTCTCACGCTGTTTCTCTCTCTCAGGAATAAATAAAATGTTAAAAAAACATTTGGTGCTTGACAAGCTGTAGATTATCCATGAATGCTGCTTGAACTGAACAGAAGTAAATGCTGTTTTTTCTTTTCATTCCAAGTTTTCTCCCCCCCCCCCCTTAAGGCTAGATGTTACACAGAATCATTTTTGCTTAAGAACTTAACCCTAACCAATTTTCATTAGGATTTTTATCTAGCCATGAAAGCTATAGAAGAAACTGAGCCAATTATCCGTACAATTTAAGTGGGGAAAAAATGTTGGTGCTGAAATCCTCTAATTTAGCTATCTATGTTATGTAAGTCATATATGTAATTGTGTACATGATGTCAGAGACAAACCCTCAGACAACAATATTGTTGCCCCTAAATGTCTTCCTTTTTAGATTCAATTAACAAAAATATCAACAATTCTCTCACAACCACTGGGTTCTATAATTATCTGTGTCCCTCTTTTGTTCTACTTCTTTCTGATTCTCTTTCTGTCTCTCCCACTGTCTCTCTATGCACAAATACGAATTTACTGCATAGGACCAGATCTTCTTTTCAGATGGGAAGAAGAGGAAAGACTCTTATCGGTACTTTTCTTTTGGAAATAAACTTAAAAATAGTGGGTCACCTTTTGACCCGTGCAGTTGTCCAGCCCAGTGACCACTAAACTATTCAACTGAAAGAGAATAGAAGCTTTCACCTGTTGAGCAAGATCTCCCCAACAACCCTACCAATATTGATACAGCCCTTAACATAAAGTTAAGAAAAAAGAAAAAAACCACTTTTCGTTTTAAATCTTTAGGGGATTTCAACTAGAGCTTGTGAACTAGAACTCCACAGCTTTCTTCCCATTGCTAACAACCCCAACCACCTAGCTCTCCAGTGAATAATAATGACACTATAGTCATCTGTGTGTTCTCTAGTGGTTTATTTGGAACAAGATCATTCTGTCACCTTCATGAATTGAAGTCCTTGTGGAAATGATTGCAGTTCATTTTGTCCACCCACTAAAGACCAAAATAACCTGCTGTCTTTGCAAAATGTGCATTCACTCCCCAAATCATAATTTATGCCAAGTTTTAGAGGAGAGGGAATCATGCCAGGATTCATTTTGAAATAAAGTTCTCTCTTCTGTTTCTAGTGCTAGTGCATGGTAGACAGCTGGAGTTTCATTTAAGTTGATTTCTTTCTTGACACTGTTTCTTTTCATACATGAATTAGCTAGACTCGTGCTGCAAGTGGAGTTAACGAATTCTGAACTAACATGACAACAACAACAACAAAAATTAATTGTAAGTAAATAAAACCCTGTAAACATTGTAGTAATAACATGCTGGGTGTGGCAGTAAACATGCTTTCCTACAGTTAGGAGATACTGATTTTATTAACGTTAGGAAACTGCACCTAATAATACCTGGTCTAAAATTTAAAACAATTTTAAAAACAAATAAATCCTGGTCTATATGAATGTGGTATAAATTGAGGTAGAAAACAAAAAATAAGAAGGCCCAAGTCAGCCAGAGGGAATAAGCTTCAGATTACATTTAGTATAATTAGACTGATCCAAATGTTAGTGTAGCTCATCCTATATATCAATTTAAAATATGCTTGACAAAAAAATGTTGCTGGCCACTCAGATGTACAGGTATCCTTTATAGTCACTAACGTATTATTTGGCATTGTTTAGTTTATCAAGTCTTAAACTCTGATCACTGAAGACATTTCTGATCTAAGTCCCTGAGTAGATTTGCTAAGGTTCTATTTGGTTAATAATCTCTGTTTATTTCTCACCTATCAACCATCTTTGGGTTGAATAAGCTATTTCCAATATACCTGTTTTTTTAAGTTTTTATTTATTTTGAGAGGGTGAGAGAGAGCATGAATAAGCATGAGCAGGCAAGGGGCTAGAGAAAGAAAGGGAAGGAGAATCCCAAGCAGGCTCCGCCCTGTGAACACAGAGCCCCATGCAGGGCTCTGTCTCACAAACCATGAGATCATGACCTGAGCCAAGATCAAAAGTAGAACATTTAACTGACTGAGGTATCTAAGCATCCCTCCAACATATCTATTTTAATTAATTTTAGTAAATGGTTTAGGAAGGGCAAATGTTTGTTTCTATAGAAATGCTTAAAATCCTTTTTCTTGGTGCAAAAAGCTCTGGATTTTTAATAACTTGTTTGCTGTATGATAGAGGTTGGAGTGTTCTAACTGTGACCTTGGAGCTGAATATTCTCAAGATCTCTCTGGATCTCCCATAATGAACAAATTCCATAAAAATTGTTACCAATTTTGTTGACTTTTTCCCATTTACTTCTCCCTCTTTTAAACATAGTTGTTCCTCAGAGCTCTGAGCATGGCCGGCTAAAGGTTTTTGTTTTTTGTTTTTTTTACCAAACAGCATATTCTTTGTGGCAGCCATGGATACCACAGAACACCCCTATCTCCCCTGCCTTACTCTTGAAGGTAAATAGAAGTATCTCCAGGATCCAGAATAGGTCAAAGGCAATTCTAAATTACAGGCTTCAGTATTTTGCAGTGTATTTAACTCTATCATGTCTGTAATTGTGGTCTTTTTTGATTGTACTGGGAATGTAGTCTATTCCGTTTTTAAGAGACAACCTTTTTATGTCACCAAACTTTGAAAACTTTAACGAATGTAATGTAAGATTCTGCACAATGGGTTTTCCTCTACATCTCTCCTAAGAACATGTGACTACTGTCTTCTCAGGCTAACGATTCAGTAGGAAGATCAGGAAATCTTTATATTCTTTATCACTTTGCAATATGTTTAAATTTATTTGGGTGTTTTATTGATATTTCTTTGTTTTTGAGTCTGTGAACAGAAATTAATTATGGACATATAGTGCATCTTTGGTTATTAACTATGATAACTTATTACCACTCAGGAAATCAGTAGACATAGTCTTTTAATGGATCAGTGAAGTCCGACATGTATTTGGTTTAGTTTCATTTTCTTTGTAATTTTTACATTAATAATTTGTTAGTAACCTTTGGCGAGTTAGATATATATCCTCTTTAATAAAGAATAAACACAGTTGACATTTATTGACCTTTTTCAGTGTGCCAGGCATTATGCTAGCATTAAATGTAGTTTACTCTCACTTAATCCTCGCAGAAGCTCTATGGATTTGATGCTATTTGAATTCCCATTTTTACAAATGAGAAAACTGAAGCCCAAAGAAATTGACGGTAACAAGGCTACCGTGAGATGAGGCCAGAAGTCAAGATAGGAAGTCTGACTTCAGAAGAATCCCTGACCATTATTATATACTGCCTCTTACATGAAGATAATAATGTTTTCCTGGTACAAATTTGATATGAACAACTTATCCTGCTCCTAGTGCCAAATTAATGTTTCACAACAGACATCTAAAACTCAGTGGAGTTTTGGCCATCAGTTCCTACAATTTACTCAGCTTTAGGTTGAGATCCTATAGCCACTTAATCTTTCAGTCAAGTAGATGTATATTTTGTAACTAGTTAATTTAGAGGGCACTCTCTGAAGTAATGCTGCTCAAGATATGATTTTTTTTTTTTTTAACAAATGTTTTATTAAAGAAAGTGATGTATGGTCCAGGTGAATTTCTGGTTACATGGTTATATCTGTCTTAAGATTTGTGTTATGTGAGCAGTTAAAATCAATGTAGCTATGTAGTAGTCTCATGGTACAGATAAGGCCTTGATCACCCACTTATCTATGTGATTGAGCAGATACAAAGTTATTTCTTAAAGAGAATCATCCTCCTGTCTCCTTGTACTCCTTTGGATGTGGAAATGGCCTTTCTTCAGACTGTTAACCTTAATGGCTTCCTCAACTTTCATAAGAGGATGCAATCCTTCTCCTTACTTCAGATCACTATTAAAGTATATTGCTTAGTGCTTATGTGAGATCATAAACCACTTGCACTCCAGATTCATATCTCATTCTCTGTCATTCAGTATTTTGCAAAAGCTCTGTGGTATGAAGTGATATTTGGGAAGGATATCCTGAAGATCGTACGGTCTATCCATTCCTCTAAAAGGCTTTACAGTGTATTCCTTGAGTATGCATACTAGGAAAAAAAAGATGTAGGTACATCTATCCAAATTACATCCTCCTATGTGAGTAAGTTTTCTGAATTCACACCTTTTTCTAAAAGAGGCATAAAGAAGATTCTTGGGAAACAAGGAATGCTATATGGCCCCATGTGTGGCTCGTTCCTTTGCAAA
>NW_027551575.1:3123504-3132249 GCF_008692635.1 Crocuta crocuta | reverse complement strand
GCAGTTTCCTTTGCAAAAAAAAAAAAAAATACTTTTCCTTAAGTAATTCTATATTTATTTCAGTTGGTCTAAACTTTTTTTAACTTTAAAATAATTCTTTTTTTTTTAAGAGAGAGAGAGCACATGTGAGCAGGGGAGAGGGCCAGAGAAAGAGAGAGAGAGAGAGAAAATCCTAAGCAAGCTCCACATTCAGCACAAAGCCTGACACGGGGCTTAATCCCATGACTTTGGGATCATGACCTGAGCAAAAAGAGTTGAATGCTCAACTGAATGAGACCCCCAGGTGTCCCTAGAAGAATTATCTTTAAAAAATGAAGCAATGGTAACTGAATAGCCCTGTTTCATTTATCTATTATTGTGTAACCAACTGCACCGAAACTAAGTAGCTTAAGGTATCTTACTCTTTCTCATGATTTTATGAGTCAGAAATTTGGACGGTGCATGGTAGGGGTGGTTCATCTCTCTCCACATGATGCTTGCTGGTTTGGAATGTCCAAAATAGGTTCTGTACTCACATGCCTGACACCTCTGTCAGGATGATTAGGGCAGCTGGGTAGGAATAAATCAACTGGGTCCCAACTGTGGGGACACAGGTTTCTCTCTTGCCCTTAGTTTTACTCCATGCAGTCTAGCAGTCTCTTCCTCTTTGTGCTCTCTGCATGTGGTCTCTCCAATGGAGCATCCCACAGCGCCCTACATAGCAATTTAAGGCTCCCTAAGGCACAAACGTTGAAGCTGCCAGACCTACTTAATGCTTAGGCCTTAAAATGGCACATGGTATTTTGCTGCATTTCTGATGAAAGCGAGTCATAGGCCCTGCTCTGTGTCATGGGCTATATATAGAAGGGGATGAATGCCAAAGAGTGCAAATAATTGTAGACCACCAATGGTACTGATGACTAGAGTTCTGTTAGGTTATAAAATAGTGAGGCAACTAATAAGATTTAGAATCACTAATAAACCCAGTTGCCACATTTAAAAAGTATAACAATTGATCATGAGATAAGACAGCATTATAGATGATAATTTGCACAAGTAGATTTCCAAGTTAAAGACGTTGCCCTTAAGTCATTTTTATATCTAGCTTATTAATAATAGCTTTATATTTAAGTCACAAAGAACCCACAAATTATGATTCATGCCATTTCCACTAAAAATAAATAAACAACCCAAAAACCTTTGAAAAGTTGCCTGGATATTCTCTTGAAAGTTCTGTAAGTTGGTTAGAGAAGCAAGAAAGGGACAAGATGCTTTGTACTATGGTATGCTTAATTTCTGTGATGGATCTTGTTAAGTATCCTTTTGTGTATGATTTTAAAACTGTAATCTCTGGTTATAAGGCCTGGTATTCTTATATATCATAAGACTAAGGTAAAGACTGATGGTTACTTTGACAGGCAATAGGCTTTAGTAGTAGTGTTTTAAAGAGTATTTGAGCAAAGGGGGGAACTGACAGTATATGCAGTGGTTATGAACTTACTGAAAATTTTTGGTGACACCATTGAGGTCTGAGCTTGGAAAATCCAAAATGTTGTGTCTAGATGGGGAAAACATTCTAAGCACTATAAAAGATGGAATAAAACCAGAGAAATCATTGAATTTTTACATGCAATTCCCAAATTTTAAAATTAATCATCTGGCTGAAGGATAATCTGCTTCAGGAACGTAGCTATAGTCTTTGCCAGCTGTGGATGACCACTTACTTTGCCATTTCTAGGGGGCACTTTGGAAGAAATATTATAAATCTACTGAGTCAGTGATAATAAACCTACACAACTCACTTTATTAATATTATTAACAAACTGCTATGGAAACATAGAAAGGAAAAAGACTGAGGTAGTAAATTCCTTATTGTTGCAATAATAAAGGATAGATTAAGGAAACTTATCAAAGAGGAAACATTTACTCTGAGCTTTGAAGGATAGTTAAAATCCTAGAGGGATGCTATTAGTGATTTTAAAGTCTCATACAGGATGTCCCAACTCTCAACCTACTAAGTTACTTTGTTCTTCCTCCTCACTATTCCAAAGAAACATCAGCTGTGTTTCATGATAGGAAGAACTTGTGAAGGATAATGGCCTCAGGCATCTGTGTTCCTTCCTCTACTACCTTGATGCCCTTTAGTGGAGTTAATATAATAGAAATTGTGGTGGAAGGCCAGCATAGGATAACTGATCCAATCCCCAGGAAATCATCTTTGTCCCGCCCCAGGCAGTAGATAGGAAAATGCCCTAGATAACAAAACACATCCTGATGCATGGACATTCCATTTCAAGAGATTATCAAGTGTGAAGATTTTATACCTTCTCTTGAGATACAAATCTAGTGGCTCTTGACCTTTTATGATCAGTCAACTTCTTCCATACAAATGAGATCTATATTAAGAATCTGTTGGGGTGCCTGGGTGGCTCAGTTGGTTAAGCTTCCTACTTCGGCTCAGGTCATTATCTCACGGGTAATGGGTTTGAGCCCTGCATCGGGCTTCTGTGCTGACAGCTCAGAGCCTGGAGCCTGCTTCAGATAAGTAAAAAAAGTAAAAAAGTGCTCTCTTCGGCAGCACATATACTAAAATTGGAACAATACAGAGATTAGCATGGCCCCTGTGCAAGGATAACACGCAAAATCGTGAAGCATTCATAAAAAAAAGTAAAAGATTCTGTTATGTGCTAAAAATTGAATTTTTAGATATGAAAGACCCAGTCCTTGGCCTAATTTACCAATCTAATGGTAGTGTTTAATAGAAGCATGAGACTAAATCCTGTCATTTCATAAGTGGTCTGTATATGCCTGCTACATATACCAAATTAGAGTCAACTTTTTAATTTTCTATAATAGATTTGGCGTATTTTTACTCACAAATCTTTCAAAGCTGAGAAGTAAAGTTGAGTTGAATTCATACCCTCCTTCTTAATAGTATTTGTTAATACATGTTTTGATACTATGATTGTAGTCCACAGGCTTGCACAGGATGAATTCTCTTTGTAGTAACCGTGAAAGGAGGTAAAATGGGCAGTACTTAGATTTTGTGACCTGGAGTGGATAGAGAAGAAGAAACATATGCAATAAATCTGTGCAGTGAAACACCATCTTCTGGTTCCTGCATTGACCCATCCACTCATTGAGTAGCACCTATATAGAATAGACATATTCTCTAAACCTTACCACTTCTTGTGAAGGAGTCTGGAACAACAGCACATTGGTATCATATATTCCAGAAGGGACCTTTTTTCAGTGCGATTGACAAGCAAATCAAAGTAGTTTCATGAGGGGGAAACCTGTTTGGTTTGATAATCTTGGCTTCAAAGGTGAAATGTTATACCTATCTCTGTTCTTTGAAAGATGTGAAGGAAGCTTGTGAACAAGGGAGAATGGTCTTATTGGATATGGGGTTCTCTCCCTGCTGTGCTGACACAGGGCTGAAGGAGTTAAGACTCCCTCCCTCATTTTAGCTATTATGTGTCCCCACCATCTGCCAGCTCAGTGCCTTCTATGTGACCACAGAGATAGGCTACCACAGGAGATCGATTTGTGGTGAGTAGATCTGGCATAATTATAATAATTATTGAGTTGACTGGGGCATAAATTACCTGGGTGAGTTAATGATAGTTTTTCATTATTTATTTTAATAAAGTATTTGTGATTTTTATACTTTTCAAAGCCAATAGAACTATAGATTAGGGTTTGATATTTACAAGCCTTACTTTTTTTTACTTTTCACAGTTTTATCACATTTCATTTCTTACAGTTGAATTTAGCTTCACCCCACCCAACCCCAAATGCTGGATGGTCATATAACCCCAGCCATTTCCTCTTCCCACCCCCACTCCACCTCTTCCTCCTATGTTGTTGACTTTTAGTGGGTCTTTATATGGTTACTGCAGCTCCAAAAGAGGCTGTGATAGGGTTGTTTGAGGAGAGAAAGAAGGTCAATGTAGCAGGAACGAAGAAGAGAATGAAAGAAGAGAAAATAGGGGAGCTAAGAAGCAGATCACATAGGTTCTTATAGATCATGCTGAAGAGTTTGGATTGAATTTTAAGTTCGGTGGGAAGGTACTGGAGAGCATTAAGTTTGTGAATGTATAGTAAGGTTGGTTCTACATTTTTTTTCATAAGTAGACTGAGGTTTATTCCTTCAAATAGAGGAAAGCTTTAACAACCAGAGAGTATTGAAGATATATATATCACGTGTCTGTCTGATGAGTATTGGTAAAATTCACAAGAAATGGGAAGTCAAGGAAAGAAGCAAGCAAGAGAGGAAGAGATGTTCCTCTGATTATACTACAGAAGCTCAGCACTGACATAGATGGGGAAGGGAAACAAACTAAAGCCAAACCACTTTTACTGTCTTTATTTCTTTTTTGAAAGTTCATTTATTTATTTTGAGAAAGAGAGAGAGAGCGAGAGAGAGAGGACAAGCGAGCAGGGAAGGGGCAGAGAAAGAGAGGGAAAAAGAAGGAATCCCACGCAGGCTTAGCACAGAGCACAGGGCTCATTCCCACAGCTGTGAGATCACAACCTGCACCAAAATCAAGAGTCAGACCTTAACTGTCTGAGGCACCTAGGTGCCCCATTTTCACAGTCTTTAAACACACTGATTAAAAGGGCTAGCCAAAGGGGGGAAATACTGATAATTACCAGAAATAGTGAACTGTCTGGGAGATTTGCTTGGCACTCAGAAGGAGCCGTGTTGTTTCAAAATGCCTTTTTAGGGAACTGAAAGCATCTGAGAGACAGTGAGCATGACTTACATTTCTTCCTTCCTTCCTTCCTTCCTTCCTTTCTTCCTTCCTTCCTTACATTTTTATTTATTTATTTTTAATATAATTATTTGTCAAATGGGCTAACCTACAGTGCAGTGTGTGCCCTTGGCTTTTGGGGCAGATTCATGTAGATCCTCGCTTACATACCACACCCAATGCTCATCCCAGTAAGTGCCCTCCTCAGTGCCCATCACCCATTTTCCCCTCTCCCCTGATGCCCATCTACCCTCAGTTTGTTCTCTGTATTTAGGAGTGTCTTATGGTTTGGATTTCTTTAATTGCACATTGTGCCTAGAACATAGACACTCAATGAATGTTAAGGGGGCATATGATGTCTCTGTCTCTCTCCATATATATATTACATATTGTAGTTCTGGACTATATTTATCTGTCTTCTGCTCATCTATGATGTCACTGAAAGAATATATCGGATAAATCTAATTTATACTATGATTTGATTAGTGTGTGGAACTGGTCTTCTTGTTGTTTAATCAAAAATGAATCATTCTACCCTTCTCTTCACAAAATGTGATTGTGTTCTGAAGATTGATGCACCCAAGCATATTGTGGACTGGGGGAATCAGTCTAGACTTCAGATAAAGCAATAAAGTGATGCTTTTTCTTCAGGGTCAGAACACCCAAGGGCAAGTAGGCCTGCGGCAGAATTTCCGTTTAATAGATTCGTGTGTTAAAGCTGGCATGAAAATAGTTCCAAGTGGCTGGATACTACAAAACCCAAAGTATGTGTAATACAGTAATGAAAGAATAAGATTATATCATTTAAATGCATTCCCAAATATAGACATTTGCCTTCTTATTGCAGTGTTTTATAAACTCAAATTTGAGATAGTACAATACTGAGTATTTTTAAATGTTTAGATAATGCGTTTGTCAAAAAGCAATAAGTCGGTGTACTGTTTTCCAGAAATGTGAATACATATTTGCTAGTAAGAAAATATTGTTCATGGGGGAAGAAGACTAGGCTGATCTCATATGTATAAATACATAGTAGCTCAGATACTGGTAGCTTTTGCTAATAACTGAGATTTCATTTTGCTGCTAAGCATAGAATTTAGCCAACTACCACCAAGATACATTAAATTGAAGTGGGGAAATATGACAGAACATGTTATATTTGTTCCTGAGTTTTGACCTATATGCATTATTTTTTATTTTTATTGTAGTAAACATTGAAGGAGCATTCCATTCAAATATAAGTAATCATAAAGAAACCCCTATATGTGATTCCCATATTGTCATGATGCGTTTGATGAGACTTTCCTTGGGTCAGTGTTTCTGGCAGTGCTTTTCCTTTTCTACTCCTTTTTCACTACTTTATAGAAAATAAAGTATTTAGACAGTAGCTGTTATTCTTTAAAACATTTATAATTTTATAGCCCTTTTAAACTCAAAATACAGTTTCCAAAAAATATGCAGTCTCCCTGGACCAGGAATTTAAAATGTTACTATAAATTGTGGTTTCAAACAGTGACAGATAGGAGAGAATGCATCTTGTTTACTACAGATCATCAAAATTTTCCTTTTCTATCCAAAGGTACAAAAAAACCCTGTAATATTGTGTTCACTTTTTTTTTTTATTAAATAGTTTTTAATTCAGCTAAGCAGTAGGGCTAAGAAATTGAGAGGTGAATCCTAGAGAATGTTGCTCTCAAAGCTATCCCAACAGTTCACCATGGAGTGCTCTGGGCATTCCTCTATGAGGCTCCAAGCCCTGGAGTGCAGATTGTTGTCGTATTCCTCCCTGTGACCTCAATGCCCAATCCAGTGATCTGAACACAGAGCGCTCAGTAAATGTTTGCCAGATGGTATGTCAGTTCTAGATGATGCATAGAGCAGGGCTTTTCAATGCACAGGCATCTGGAGGCTTCCATGAGTGAGATCAACACCCCATCTTCCTGACCAGACCATAACCTTCTTGAAAGAGGGGCCACATCTATTCATTTGTCTTTTTTTTAATCCTAGAGTCATTATGGTATATGGAAGTGATTTATGAGTGTATTTTAAAAATTAGTGGAAATACTTTCGAAGACAGAAGCAGTGTCTTTACATGTCTTTCATGTAATTCAGTCTTTTGAAACTTCCAGAAAATGTTAAAATCCAAAACATCCCAATTCCTCACACTCTTATGTTCTGCAGTGTAAGGGATAGAAAGAAGCGAAAAAATGCATGTGTGTGACATTAACCATGAATGGAATGTAACTTATTCAGAGGACTTAAGAAATAGAAAATTCACCTGAAGATCTCCTAGGTAAACTTGAGATTGTTTCCTCCAACTCTCTGAGACCCAAATTATTTATCTACAGAACAAAGATGATATTCATTGCACATCTCCTGTAAAATGAGCCTAACCTCAAGTAAGGTGATATATGTAATTACATGTAATGAACCACAAAGTGCTTCCTACATTGCTAGGCTGACCAGTGTAAGTTCCCTCAACCTGTCCTTTGGGGCATGATTGTACAGTGTTTCACTGTATTGAATTGATTTCCTAGTCAATTGAAACACATAGGAATGTGTATGTATATATTTATGTATATTTATTATATATATTATTATTTATATATTATATTTATGTAATAGTACAATTATATATGTGTGTATACATATATTTATGAATATGTGTATAGATACGTATACGTGTAGATAGATAGATAGATAGATAGAGATTCATCATAAAAAATCTTGACAAGTGGGCGCCTGGGTGGCTTAGTCGGTTAAGCGTCCGACTTTCGCTTAGGTCATGATCTCGCGGTTCATGGGTTCGAGCCCCGCGTCGGGCTGTGTGCTGACTGCCAGCTCAGAGCCTGGAGCCTGTTTCAGTCTGTGACTTCCTGTCTCTCTGACTCTCCCCTGCTCACGCTGTCTCTCTCTTTCTCTCCTAGAAATAAATAAAACATAAAAAAAAAAGATTATTTAAAAAAAAATCTTGACAAGAAAATAATGATGATGCAATGTATAGTATACTGTCCCGCATGGAGTACTCATGACTTCCCAGGCCTCAGCAGTAGCTTCAAAACTTTTCTGACCACGCCTACAGTAAAAATATATTTTACATCATGATCCAATTTGCACACACACCCACAAACACAGACTAAAATGACACCTATTATGTGTGATGTATGGTGATATTTTCTCTTATATCCTATTAATTTTTAAAATGCTGTCCATGACCCACTTCACTGACTTTCTGGCTCACTGGTAGGTTGCAAGCCACAATTTCAATGTCACTGCCATGTAGGTCGTCCATGCAGACTCTTTGTACATCCCAAATAGACCATTTTCTCTCACGCCCTAGTGCACTTTAGAATATACCTCTTCCTGCAAAGCTTCAATATCCCTGTGTGCTTCAAGCCGTAAGGCAGCCACACTTCCCAGCGCAGTATACCTCTGGGTCCCAGATCCCCCTCATGTCTATCATAGCACTTTCCAGGTGGTGTCTCTCCCACTCCCTCCCTTTCTTGCCTCTGTCTCTTTCCTTCCTGCTGCACACACAGGCTTGTCCTGTTCCCCCTCCTCTTCTCTCCCTCCTACCTTCCCTCCTTTCCTTCTTTTCTCCTTTCTTTTCTTTCTAAAGGGTGAAAGCTACAGTAGCCTTTGTAGAAAACTTGACAATACAGAAAGATAAACAGAAAATTAAACTTGTTTTTTTTTTTTTTTCAAATGTTTTATTTCTAGGAGAGAGAGAGAGAGAGAGAGAGAGAGCGTGAGCAGGGGAGGGTCAGAGAGAGAGGGAGTCACAGACTCTGAAACAGGCTCCAGGCTCTGAGCTGGCAGTCAGCACACAGCCCGACGCGGGGCTCGAACCCACGAACCGCGAGATCATGACCCAAGCGAAAGTCGGACGCTTAACCGACTAAGCCACCCAGGCGCCCCAAATTAAACTTGTTTTTAAAAGAAACCCTCCAGAGATAACTAACGTTTACACATTTTCAATTCATTCTTTTTTTTTTTTTTTTTTTTTTTT
>NW_027551575.1:3101096-3123398 GCF_008692635.1 Crocuta crocuta | reverse complement strand
TTTTTTTTTTTTTTTTTTTTTTTTTTAATTGACAAGTCTGTACACTTGAGGAAAGAAAACTAGGATCATATGGTGGAATTTTATAACCTGCTGGGAATAGACCTGATGTTGACCTGGACAGTGAGAATTGATTAGAACCAGAAATGTTTTTTAAAGTTTAAATGATGGTTTAATAGACTATTTAATAATAAAATTTAAATAATCAAATAATGGAGCCCTCTACGGTCACTTTTTCCAAACAGATGTACAGAAAAATGAACAAAACATAAATATAGACACACTTTCAAAAAATTTTTTTTGCCATTCTGTATACATCTGAGTGATAGATTTCCAAATCAAGAAATGGAATATTATCATTGTCTGAAATACTCATATTTAACTGTTTCCCAGGTGGAACCACAATTCCTACCTCTGTTTTTGACATATATATATGGAGAGAGAATTATAAAGTATATTTTCTTTTGTTTCTTCATTATTTCCCTCAACATTTTTAAAAATCCAAATGTTAGCATGTTGTTTCAATTTATTTCCACTGCTAGAATAGTATTTCATTACAATATTGTTATTTTTTAATTTAGCCTAGAATAAAAGGGTATTAGAAGAGAACTTGTCATTTATTTATTATAAATATTCCTCTTATGAACAATTTCCTCTAAGCCTATGTTGAATATTTTTAAACACTTCTGTTGTGTATCTTTCCAACTTTGCAAATTACTTTCCGCAGCTAAGCTAATATATATTTGCAGTTCATTGTGATTTTGTATGTAAAATAAAAACACACTCTTCAAACTGAGGTATTGAGATAAAATAGTGTTGAATCACCTTTCTTTCTGGATAAACTTAAATTTTAGAGATACAAAGAAGTCATAAATTTTTGACAGAAAAATCCAAGACAACCTATTTGTTAGGTTATCAAATACTCAGGGTATATGGTATTTAAGGTGATTTCCACGAGGAGGAGAAACGTAAAGAACTTTTGGTAAAAGACAAAAAGGATGTCAGAAATTATATGTGGCAACCATATTGCTTTTATAACAACAAATATATTCTTTCCTAATCATATTTCTGTGAAACTTTTGTTTGGAATCATTGTGTCTTAACATCCCATTGTAGTTTTCCCAGGGATTAAGCCAGGATTTGAATAAATTGCTTTACTTCTTTAAAACTACTAATTCAATCCCAAAGTGAAGTCCATAGAACATCTACATCATAATTTCCTATGGATCGTACGAAGTGCAGGTTTTCCATGCCCACCCCTGTCCCACTGAATCAGTCTTTAATCATGGACCCCAGGAATTTCCACATTAGGTTTTGATCCCTAATACGGCATGAGAATCACTGCACTGAAATTTATAAAACTCTTAAAAAGTCAATGTACTAAACAGCTTTGTGGAGGCCCTGCAGGGTGTATCAGTGTAAACTCTCCAGAGAACTAAATTCCTTTAAAAAGACTTGATGGGGCCCCTGGTGGGTCACTCAGTTAAGTGTCCTACTCTTGATTTCCAGTCAGGTGATTATCTCACAGTTCCTGAGGTCGAGCCCCACATCAGTGTGGAGCCTGCTTGGGACTCTCTCTTTGCCCCCTCCCCAGCTTGTGTGTGCACGAGAAATGCACGCACCTGCACGCTCTCTCTCCCTCTCTCTCTCTGTCAAAATATATAAATACATTTTTAAAAAGAGGGTTTGGGATACCTGGGTGGCTCAGTCAGTTAAGTGTCTGACTCTTGATTTCAGCTCAGGTCACGATCACATGGTTTGAGTCCACATCAGGCTCTGTGCTGACAGTGTGGAGCCTGCTTCAGATTCTCTGTCTCCGTCTCTCTGCTCATCTCCTGTTCGCACGCTCTCTTTCAAAAATAAAATGAACATTAAAAAAATGGGCTTAACCTTAGGAGCCTTTTGAATCGAAAAGGACCTTAAAAATTATGTAATTTTATTATGTCATGATGCAAATAAGGAAACTCAAAAGATGAAGTGACCTTCTCAAAATTTCAGAGGGAGTTTGTGGAAGAACTGAGCCCACTACCCAGAAAGAAGCTCTGACTCCAAGCCCAAAGCCCATTCCTTTCTTCCAGGCAGGAGTATGCTTTACTCTAGCTGCTGATTACTTACTTAGAGCCACTATTTCATCACAGCAAATGCCATTTTAATCCTTGCTTATTTGCTTCCTAATGACAAATCCTGAATCTAATTTCTTTATAAAAACACATTTTGGTGTTTAAAAAGAGACATGCCTGGTTTTAATGTAATTATGAAAACCGCAGAGCCATGAAATCTTTGCTAACTGCATACTGCTTGGGTTTGCATATAATTTGTGGTTCATAATTCTTAAGTTTGCCTGCTGGTCTACTCAGATAAGAGGAAGCAGCGAGAGCTCTGTATTAAAGGACTCTGAAAGAATAAACTGCATAGATATCTCTGTTTCCAGAAAAGGAAAAAAAAATTCCCCTTGTTTAGTGAGGTGAAAAGTAATCTAAATAGCTGAATATAATCTCAAACACTGAATTCTTGAAAGCACTGAGGATCTTGTAGTAAGCAAAAACAATAATACAAATACAAAAAAAAATACAGTACAAATACTGTATGATATCACTTGTATGTGGAATCTAAATAAGCTGAATTTGTAAGAACAGAGAATAAAATGGGGCTAGAGGGTGAGGGAATAGGAAAGGTGTTTAAGGGTTTAAAGTTTCAACGAGCAGATAAATAGTCCTGGAGATCTAGTGTACAGTATTATAGACAATTATAGACAATGTACTTATTACAGACAACAAACTTGCTAAGAGACTAGATACAAAACTAAAATAAAACAAAAAAAGTGTTGTTCCAATAACCTGTGCTGAATGTGTCTCATGCAGGAGCTCTATTCCATTCTAAAACTGTAGTTATCAAAAAGGGATGTGATAAGTGGATAAAATCACTTTTACTTTATCTGAATGATTTTGGTTGCCATATTTCCAGAAGTCTAAGTAAGAGTTAGCTCTTCTTTTTAATTGTTGTAACCTTCATCCCTTCTCTAGCTGGAAATTTAGCTCCAGTTCGAATTAGGACTGGTGATACCATTGCCCAACCCTGAAAAGGCTGATTTGTTGGGCAATGATGTCCTCTCCACTCATTAATACCGTAAGAAACCCGTATTATCAAATCAGAGAGAACTTCAAGCAAGTAGCTGATGACATTAGTTTTGCTCTATGCAGAGTGAGTGATGGAGAAACATTATACTGTGAGCCAATTTCATCAAAACAGTGGTGATCATAATTTTTTATTTTTGATACTCACCATGATCCTTCACTCTCCCCCTCTTCAATAATAGTTTTATAACCATTTATTTATGACATTAGGTTGTGTGTTAGGTAGAATCATATTCAGGGAATCTCTGCTCTCAAAGTGTTTTTAGATAAACTGACTAAAGGAATAATGATACATCACATTTTTTGAGTTCTTATTTTGTAACTAGGTAAGCAATATTTCCTTACAGGAGGAAAACAGCTTCTCACAAGTGAATTTCATTACAGCAATTAGAGAGAAGTAGCTGGTCCAAGTGTAAACTAGATTCTTCTGTCTTATAATTAGGACTTTTACAATATCACTGTTAGGTGGAATCCCTGGAAATTTGCAAAGAATTGGCTTTCTTTTATGAACTCTTAATTTTCATGATGAGTTTGACATTGTGTTATGTGGATATTTTATTTATTAGGAAAGGAGGTAAGAGGTACTTGAATTCAAGATAAAATCTAAGATAAAATAAATGTATGTTTCAGTGAATATTAATAAAACTAAAGAGAAGTCTTTTAAAAAAGTTTTTAATGTTTATTTTTGAGAAAGATAAAGAGATGGAGTGTGAACAGGGGAGGGGCAGAGAGAAAGGGAGACACAGGATCTGAAGCAGGCTCCAAGGCCTGAGCTGTGAGCATTGAGCCCAGTGCTGGGCTTGAACTCACCAACTGTGAGATCATGACCTGAGCTGAAATCAGACAGTTAACCAACTGAGCCACCCAGGCTCCCCAAGAGAAGTCTTCTTCTAAAGGGAGTAGAACTCTTTTGTAACTGGGACATGGAGAAGAACTAGATGAGGCCGAAACTTACTGCTGGAAGGACTTCTTGAATAAAATGACTTGTTCAGAAGCACTTTGTCCCCCTTTCCCACTTGCTCTCCTTCTTGCCTCCCTCTCTGCCCTCCTCCCTCTCTCCCTCTCTCTTTGGAGAGGGGCTCTTTCGTTCCTAAATTAATTTAACTTGTTTCTGGAAATGGAGCAGGTTAAATCACATAAAATGTGCTTGTGCCTAGGGTGTCTGCCTTCCTATGATGGGGGGATTAAGCTGTATTTGACCCTTTGTTGGCCCGTCCAGTTCCTCTTGCTTTCGCATTGCTCATAGCAGTGTTGCAGTTCATTTCAACATTGGAGATTCCAAGCATTACATCTTTGGTGCCTCTTATATAAAATTATGACTCTTTGACACATAATGTTTCTTTGATGGTTTGGGGGATACGTGGGACAATTTTTTAAATTAAAATTAAAATTAAAATAATTTAGCCCAACAACTCCCAAGTGACCTAGGAATACAAGTATGAAGGAGACATCAAGTATAGAAACAGTTTTTTGCTTAAGGGGTAGCTTAGGTGGCCAACTTGGATGGTAATCTTTACTGTCTTACTCATTAAGAAGAAACATCAGTCAGTTCCCGCTATACATTGTGGGACAGTAGTCTTAGAGGCAGAGAGTTTGAGCACCTTCTGGAAGAGCATATTTTTCAACTGTTGCCTTGGGCATCCATCCCAAATTTGTATCTTTATTTACAAATGGCTAATCTCCCTTATGGAATCATTGAAACTTGTACAATAGGAAAAACAGAAAATCAGTAATCTAAAAGAGCTATTAGAAGAAAATGCAGATTTGTAATATAATGAGGATACACTTATTTATAGACTGTTGGTTTTAGAACATCTCTGCTTCGGAGTTTCCACCTAAGGCTAAAAACATAAAACATCTCTAAAATCTGAGGTCCTTATCTTTTTAATGTTATTTAGTATCTCCTCTGCTTCTTGGTAGGTATCAAAAAAATTAACCTTCCCAATGCTCTGTTTTTATAGCTTAGGCACCATCTACAACTTTCTTCTTGGAATCTTTTTGTATAGTTTAATCCCTTACAGAATGTGTAACTCTTTTCTGAATCATACTTGACATTGCTCACAAAGCCTGTGTTCAAACATGTCCAGAAATGAAGTAATAACCAATTCCTGAGGTGACTCATTTCTTTATTAGTTGGTTCTCTATTTTGATCACAGTCTATATAGCTCCAATAATTTTTTACCGTTAAGGCAAAGGGCTTTATCCCTTTGCAAAACCCAACTTAGATAAAGGTCCAAGGAACATTCTGGTAATTATTTATTTGCTTTCCTTTCCATGGAAGTTTCCAATTTTTATTTGCTTGTCTCTGTTTTTTAATTGCCTTGGACACTTCATATTGAAGTTGATCTCCTGGCAAAAAGAAATTTTAAAGCTCAAAGATTTCACCTGTGAATTTCTAGCCAAGTGGAAGACCATAGCAGTAATCTCATTTCCATTTGCTAGAGAAAGAAAAAAACAACATCCTATTTTACTGAGGAATGACAACTTATAAGAATCTTTACCTTTTGGTCACTCATCATTTTATTTAAATAAGAGTGATTAGCAGTGGTTTGTAGTCACATCTTTGAAAAAATGGCATACAAGAATTAGGCCTATAATACCAATAAAATGCAATGTATATAATATGTATATATGAATTTGTATACATATGAATTTCTGTAGCAACTTTGAAAACCTAAACCATAAATCTGAAACACATTATTATATAAAACATTGCATGTCGGAAAGAAACTTAATAAATTAAAGAAAGAATCACCGGCAGATAGTAGTAATATTTAACATGTATTGCTGAGGGCCTGTGCTAAACAATTACCTGTGTTCATTTATTTATTCTTCATAATATCCTTGGAGGTATTCAATTATAATCCCCATTTCACAGTCGGGGAAACTGAGGTATAGAGAGGTTAACTGATTTTTCTAATAAAGTCACGTGGCTGGTAACTGATGGAGCCAGAGTGTGAGCACCAGGGATACTACTCTTCATGGGTAGCCAGTATTAGTTCAACTACCAGCACTGGAATGACCAAGGCAAGCATGCTTGGAGAGAGTGCCGATTCCCAGAGTTCACCACCAAATCTACTAAAGGAGAGCCTTTCAGAGTGTGGCACTATGTTAAAACACCAACTATAATTTATGAGTAAGCCAGCCTGGAAGAAGAGGTCTCCTAAAACTTCCCTGAATACAAGGTTAACTCCAGTTCTTTGTCCCTCCAAGCCAGTCTTAGCTACATCAGAATTTATTGCTATTGGCAATAGCAAAAAAAAAAGGAACGAACTTTGAACCAAGTGGTCATGTTCATCAGCAGCTTAAAGTAGTCTTTGGTTGTAAAGAGTATTTCATTTGCTTTCTGTAAAGGATGATGGATCTGTGCGAATCCAGCCTTACTCCCTTGTCCATCCACCTTTCCCTCACATTTGTGAAATAAGTGGCCAGCTTGAGCATGTAGTCAGGCAGAACAAAGAACACACAGGGATCAGACCCTGACCTTATTAGCACAGCGTGAGCCACAAGCTTGGCATACTCCAGCCTGGGTGGTGCCCAGCTGGACAAGTTTCTGTCTTTCCTGTAGGACAGCAGTCAGTAGATGCCAGTGCATCTGCTCTCTGACTCTGCTATCAAGCTATTCAAGCAATAGGGTCTGTTGGCGTGGTAAGAAAAATACATTTGTCTGGCACACAAGCCCCCAAAGAACTTTTTGCATTGAAAGTAAAAATCGGAATTATAGTCAGAATGCAAATGCCCTTTCAGGCTTCTCATGCCAGCAGCCATGTTGTCAGTGAAATTTAAATGTGGGAAAAATGCTTTTAAGGGTTGCCAGATTGTTTGGCAAATGACATAGGTCTATTTAGTCTATTTGTAATGCAGTGAGTTTGGTAACTTTTTTAACTATGAAAAATAGAAACTAAATGTTGCTTTATCCAGAGGTTTTATTTCCCATCAACAGTGGTTTTCTTAGTCTTAGCTAACCTCTCAGATTTAAAGATACGAATGATTAACATGCTGCTCTTCTAGCAAGTGATGGGGCCGTAGTTCGATACAGGTTTGTTTGTTTTTTTTTTTCATTTGATCTGGAGACTTAAAGTGGTTGATTTCTTTGTAATGAGTTCTAGAAATTTGTTTTTTTCTAACTCAGTAGAAGATTAAACTCCTAAATGGAATTCAAGTTGAATAAATTCTGTGGGTGTTATTCTGTATTTAGATCATATCAAGTTTTGCCTCTCTGAGATTTTGTGTGTTTACAGTTCTGTGGTTGGATTTTATCCCTTTCAAAATCAGTCTGCACAATAACAATGGTAAAGGGGCCCCGAGTGCCCACGGGCCTCTCTCCCCTCTCCACACTGGCCTCTCTCCCTCTCCGGAGGAAAAGTCCACTGTTCACAGCCGGTCCTCAGCACAAGCTGTCTGCCTTACTGGCTTCCCCAGTCTTTGCAGCCAATGTACAGGCCCATTTCCCTCCCGCCCCCTGCCCCCACCAGTAACTCCACTCCTGTCTTGAATAAGGATTTATTTATTTATTTAAAAGAGCTGTTTCCCATGCTCTGCCGGAAAGACTTTTATATCTTCATCTTTGTCAGAAGTCACTCTTCAGACTCCTGATACTTAATAAAGCCTCCCTGAATTTTTTTTTTCCATGTGCACATCTCTCATTAACCGTATCATCATCTTTGTGGCTAGCCTCTGACCTCACCTCGGATTTCAGTTCCTCCAATTATAGAGCCAAATGTCCGACTAAGCTCTACCTTGGTGTCTGATCAGAATAGAACAGAAAAGAGAAAATTGGTTAAATACTAATTGAAGCCATCTTTTGATGATTTCAATATCAAAGAAAATGTAGGCCAAAAAAAAGCCCGAGTTTGTCATCTACGTGGTTGTGGGATCTTGAAGCCTTATTTGCAATTACCTGTGATTATAGGAGGCCCTGGAAGACTTTGTTCCTTATAAAATTGAATACTGTGTAATCTCTTATGAAAATGTTACAATACAGGGGATCATGTGTGAAATTGCCCCATGTTGTATGAGGCCTGGGTGTGAATGTCCCTGTTTCCCAAATGCCAGTCAGGGGGATTAATATTTTCCACTAACTCAACAACTCGTGAAACAAGTAGCTGAGCAACTCAGGATTGCCTTTGATGTTCAGATGTTCCACGTGGATGGAAGGAATATCATCATATTTTTAAATTATTCGAGATGCAGGTTATTCATAAAGAAACAAACAAATATATTAGACCCGCTTACAAAAGAGAAATGTATGCCATTTGGTAATGGCAGTGTTGTTTCTGGTCGAGAAGCCTTTCCAAAGGAAACATCCTTTCCCTGATATCTCTTTAACCTGGCTTTCCAGTCCTCCCTCGAAGACAGACAATGATTTTATCCTCTCGTGGCCCAGGTCTGCTACATGGCCGGCTGCCTGCTGCGAGCTTGCTGTCTGCCTGTGTGGAGCACGTAATGAGATGCTACCGGACTGCTGTTTCTGTAGCATCTGGTTTCTACATTTTCATTTCCCTTTGTCTCCCTGTGTATTTTAGAGACTTCATTCATCGCACATAATACTCATTGTTAAATGGTTCTTATCAGCCTCACTGCACCGTAGTTTGAGATGTGGGAGTCACTACTTTAACCTTGAAATCCTGTTGGGATTCATTAGGCCTTCTGTCTCAACGACAGTGAAAACAATCATAAAAATACGAATGTGTAGAGGACCTTCAATTAGTGAGCATAATCAAGTAATAGTCCTGATAGAGATTTAACTGTGTGTTTCATGTTTGAAATCTGTTCCCTTTGTATGTAAGGGGGCATGGAGAGAGAAAAAGGGGGCATGTAGATTCTGGGTGATTCTGAAGGACACATATCTTTATTTCCACTCCTTCCCCGAGGCTGGGATAAGTAAGGAATAATATTCTACTGAGCAGTCCATTTGCATCTTAACAGACACTTTCTCTTGGGATTTGACATGCTAGGTTCAATTCTTTACCATCATTAACACAAGCAATAACAACTCTAGCTATAGCATTTTATAGCTCACGTAGTACTTTTTTTATTTGCAGCTTTCAGTTCAACTCAATATCAGGTATAGATTTCATTTTGGAAATCATGCAACTGATGCTCAGAGAGATCTGGTGATATTTCTAAAGCCACATAGTACGTATCTCAGAGCCAGAGTAGGAACCTCAAATATTCTAACACCAAAGCCCTTGCTCTATCCTTCACACGTTGCTGCTTCTAGGAGAAAAATTAAAAAGCGATCCCACTTATTGAGCACCTAGTATGTGCAAGAAGCCTTTAGATATGTGAATTTATTTAATCCTTACAACACGGTTGAGGCGTAGATCATATTATTTTTATCTTAACTGTAAAGTGAAAATTCGGAAGGGTTTAACTACCTGACCCAGCTGGTATTGGGTCACAGATGACATTTTTTCTCTTCCATTTCACACTGTGGATCCTGCTCCCGAAGAAATAAGAATCTGTTCTCTATTTTTTTCCTACCAGATACTACAGTTTAAAGGGGCATTCTTCTGTCCATTTATATCACCAGGTGAATTTTCAGATGCAGAACAAAACTCTTCTACGGTACTTACGGGTAAATACGGTTTTAGTCCCCACATAGGACAAATGGAAAAGAAATTTACAAAGGAGAGCATCTGTGCCAGTCTCTTCACTCCTTGCTTTATCTCCAAGTTTCTCTATCATCCTTACTGTGGTTCTGTCTGCTAACCATCTCCTCTCAGCCTCTCAAAACCTACCCATCTCTGGGGGAACCTGCCTTACCTTTTCCTGGAGTCTCTTCCAGCTCCCTTCAGGCTGCCCCTTCTTGAATTCCCCCAGCACACACAGCACACATCACACAGTCAACTTTTCAAATGCAGCCGAGTCCTCAGATTGCTTTTACTACTGTGATTTTGCCAGTTTATGGGAAATGCAAATGATTTGATTAAGATATTGCATCTCATGGATGCTTATTCTGTATCTTTTTCAATACCCAACACAATGTTAGGAATATAGATTTCCGTTGTTTGGTTAGTTTTTACCAAGAAGTGAACCCAGACAAAATATTGATTAGTTAAAACAACCTGACTTTTTCCTTATATAAATTTTGAGCCCAAATGCTCATTTTACCTAGGCACTAAATTGTTCAGGCTAAGTTAAGAACTCATTTTATTCTTGGTTAAAATAGTCCAGACGAGTAAAGGAATGGCCATTTGATAGGATATTTTTACATCTTTTTGAAGTTCCCTTGGGCTTGAAAACACAAGACAGAAAGGACAGGTACCCCGCCCTCTGCGGCTTCACAGCAATGCAGACGGAATTTGTAACCATCCTCCTTAGTTTTTCAAAAGAAAATTGGAACTCTTTGAGTTTTCTTCTTCAGTTTGCCCTTGCAGGCTCCCCTTTGCTTCTCATCTTTTAAAGGCATCACACAGGCCTCTGATCTTCATCTTCTCTCACCCTCCTGAGCCACCCTATCGTCCTTGTTTCAGAGGTAACCTATAAATAGTTCCCCTCTCCTAGGAGACCTTGACCACATTCTCATGTCTGAGAACCACATCCCCATCATTGTAACAGCTCTCTCAAGTTGAACTTGTACAAAAAACTAAAGGCAATGCAGTTCTCTCATGTGTCACCCGTGTTTTTCATCTTTTGATAACAACATTAAAACTCACAAAATTTTGCCACGTTAAAAATCTAGTTATCCAATGTCTCTCTTGTCCTTCATTACTTCCCTTCCATACTTTTAAAGAAATATAAGTAGACAAGAACTTGTTTATCCATAAGGCTAGGTCAAGGCAAAAGTTCATCTAAGGCAAAAGGTCGCCTATGGTATTTTTTAATTGTCATCTTTTGACTCTTGTTACTAATCACAGTTTTCTCTACCTTTTAGGAGAAAATGTCAGTAGTCAGGGATGCAGGCCTTGTATTTTCAAGAAACAATGAAGGTGCATACAGAACTTGGTCTATAAACATTAGGTACATTTTTGTTAAAAAGAAGAGAGTATAATTCAACAGAGCCTTGTGTTGGAAGTTAGGAAATTTGGGTTATTATTGATTATTTGGCACTTAATTTTTTTTAATGCTTATTTAGTTTTGAGAGAGAGAGACAGAGTGTGAGTAGGGGAGGGGCAGAGAGAGAAGGAGAGACAGAATCTGAAGCAGGCTCCAGGCTCTGAGCTGTCAGCACAGAGCCCAATGTGGGGATCGAACTCACAAATTGCAAGATCATGACCTGAGCCGAAGTCAGACACTTAATTGACTGAACCACCCAGGTGCCCAGGTTATTTGGCACTTTGAAACTGTGTGAACTTGATTATTTCACTGGCCTCTCTGGACTTTCGTTTCCTCATTTGTAAACGAAAATCTAAATTTTCTAGGTCTGTTTCAGCTCTGAATTCACAGAATGTTTTTAAATGCATTTTCCCCTCCTATATATGATTTTTGATCTAGCGCATCAGAAACTTTTTACTGTTGAAATTGGCTCATTAGTATTTACCCTGATTACCACTGTATTCGCTTATATGCTTACCATCTTATTTTGTGATTTTGCCTTGACCATCTTGATTGTTTCTATTCATTTCCTTCTTTCTGTTGGATTCGTTAAGTGCTTTTATTTTCTCCAATTTCATTCTTTCCTTTATTAGTTTGAGAGTTATATATATCTGTGATATGTAAGGTTATTGTTAAAATTCCACAGTTGATAGTTAAAATAAAAATTTAATATCTTTATTTCCCCCAAACTCAAATACTTAGAATAATTTAAAAGCTACCATTTCCCACTCTACATCATAGTGTTGTCCATGGTCCTGTACTTAGTACTATCTTGACTTTTTCACCCTAAATTAGAGAACCATGCCCTGGAAGAGCAGGTTTAAAGAAACAAGGTTTGTCATCGGTACCAAATGTTTGAGAAGGGACCACTGGGATGAGAACCAGAAATTAAACCACTGGATCTGGTCAGAAGGTCACTGATTACTTTAGCATGAACCATTTTAGTAGAGTGTCGGGACCAGTCCCAGCTATCGCTGGTTAAAGAATTGAATGGAGTGTGAAAGAGTGAAGCTGACAAAGATCAAAAGCACATACGTGGAATAGGGGTTAAGTAGCCAAAAGATTACATCTTCAGAGCCAGACTGAAAAAAAATCTGAATTATGCAATATTCAACCTAATATTTGGAGGGAAGAGCAGACTTTGTGTGAGCAAAGTTTGACTTTAGTGACTCCTGTTATTTCCCATTTTTATGGCTCACTCCTGGAGCCTAACCTCTTTATTTCTCAGTTTTACCATCTATAAAATGGTCTACTACCTCAAAATAATTGAATGAAATGATAGATGTGAATGTACCCTGAAACATATGAAGTCCTGCTTATGTCTTCATTCTTCATGTTGTCATTGTTTTATTTCACTGGTGGTGAGTCTGGTGAAAGGTCTAAATACGTTGGTGTTAAATACCACATATTAGTATTAATTTTATCTAAATCCTATTTCAGTCATAATGTGCCCAATGTCCTATGCCCATCCTCAAGCCACAACTTGAACAGATCCCATTTCCAGTCATTTTTTTTCCTGTTTAAAAGGGAAAGCTCAGGCAGAGCACAGACATTTTTAGGGCAGTGAACCTATTCTGTATTGTACTATAATGGTGGACATATGTCACTATAGTTGTGTCCAAACCCATAGAATGTATAACACTAAGAGTGAACCCTAACATAAACTATGGACTTTGAGTGATAATGACGTGTCAGTGTACGTTCATTAGTTGCAACAAATGTACCACTCTGGTGGGAGATGTTGATAATCGGGGAAGTTATGCGTGACGCCATGCAGAGGGTATATGGGAACTCTAAACTGTCCACTCAATTTTACTATGAACCTAAAACTACTCTAACAAACATAAAGCTTATTAACAAACAAAACCAAAAATTCTCAGTATTGTTGAGCCTAGAGCATAGCTCACAATGCACTTGTTGTATCCTATTTAATACTCAGATTCTTCCCTTATCATAAACCTGGCTATATTCCTAGGGACTGGTGGCGCAACCAGAAAAGGGTTTTGATCCACTCATTCACCCTTTCTGTCTGCCCTTTTTCTAGTTCTTACTCTTCCCATATCAAAGATGGAAGGAGAGTTGGGAGTCAAAGAGAGGGCAGATGACTTTACCTAATGGGACATTATTATAATTCTCTCTTGGCTTTTCCAGCTTAGCCTGTCCTGCCGTCCACACCTTCTGTGTAACATAGATCCAAATGGTGGTTCCCTAATGTAGGATGTCCAGGGAACCTTTCCCTTCTAACACTCATTCACCTGCCCCCTTTCCCTGTTACTGTACCACTCCCACACCTCAGCCAGGCGACAATCTTCTCACAAAGTGGGTTAATGGCAAGATGTCTCAAATGCAGCTACTGCCTTTGGTGTTTATTTGTCTGTGAGAAATTCACATAACCTAGCTCTGTTAACCAGTGGGAAATCAGACCTCTCTAACGCCTCTCTGTCCACCCTGCTATTTCTCTGCAGGTCTTAGACACCCCACACAAATGCAGATCGGTACTCCCATTGCCTACCCAGACACCCATCCAACCCAATCCAACTGGCATGTGGATTTGTGAGTGAAAGTTCCATCCCTTTGCAAGGAATCTAGTTCAAGTCTGGTTGCCAATTTTAGGGCAACAATAAGATTCCCACTGAAAAACCTGTTACGATTTAAAACAGAGCATTTGAGGGGTGCCTGAGTGTCTCAGTTGGTTAAGTATCCAACTTTGGCTCAGGTCATGATCTCACAGTTCATGAGTTCGAGCACCACATCCAGATCTCTGCTGACAGCTCAGAGCCTGGAGCTTGCTTCAGATTCTGTGTCTCCCTTTCTCTCTGCTCCTCCCCTACTCATGCTCTGTCTGTCTCAAAAATAAATAAAACATTAAAAAAACAGCATTTGTTCATTGTAAAGCATTTTGAATTGCATTCTGTGAAGAAAAACAATCACCATCCTTGACTAAAAGCTGTGAGCATGCCTGCATTTAAGTATTTATGCCCCAGGTTTGACAAAATTGAGCATAATCAAAATCCCACTGAGAAGAAGTATGTCAAAGAGATTAATTAAAAAGAAAGCAAAAATGGCATCTTTCTCTGTTTTTATGTTAATCATTTTAGAAAACAAGCTCTTAAATAAAATGAGTGAAGATGCCTTTTACACAGCTTTGTGAGTTTTATTAGGTCTTGAAGAGATTTCATGAGAGCAGTTAGTGTTTAGTGAAAAGCATCTTAACTTTCATGAGCAGAAACATATGATTGGTTGATATGTTAGGGTCTTACTGACATTGGAGTCAAAGGCCACCAATACAAGAGCTATATGTGACTGTTCCTCTCTTCCAGGGAAGATGAATTGCCATGGTAACACTGCCAAGAAATAATAGGTCAAGTTTTATCCTCTGCCTCAGGCTTATTTTATTAGGTTTTACTTAGAAGTAGATGTCGTTACAAAATGAAGGTTTGGGTGTTTCAAAGCTAAACATCATGACAAGAAAATCTGATCAATAAACTAGTAGAAGAAGGATGGATAAAGGACAGTTTGTAGGAAGGACATCTAAATTGATTGAAGAACTATTTAGAGGGCAGTTTGTTCTGTCTTCTAAAACGTGGGCTTGATTTACAGATGCTTGTGTAAGTGTGTGTAAGTGAATTGAAAGGGATTGTTTGCACCAGATCAGTAGAGAAAAGTGGTTTGTAAATTTCATTTTGTTAGAAGATTAACTGCTCTTAGGAAAAATGTTTTTACTTCATTCTAAAAATAAATATACAGTAAGAAAGCATAAAATATTTAAGCTTCTTGTTTTGCTTACTGTATTCATAAGACTATATGCAGTGTTGCTTAATGACTGCCTATTTATGAAAATGGAAAAATAAATAAAACTTGAGGGAAAGTACTGTCAAACAAAAAAATGATGTGTGATTATCACCATGTTGTTGTTTCTGTTGTTTTGGAGGGTCACGTCTCAGTATACCTCATGACTTTGGATTTTTCTATAATAGCATGTCAGTCATTTAGGGGTAAAATACCAACATGAAGTAATATATAATTTTTGTTCTTTCAAGCAACATTGTTCTTTCCTTCTAAATACCATGTATGTGTGTGTGTGCAAACATATAAAGATCTACTTTTTCAAATCCCAGAGGTATATCAACTCACATTTTTGTGAACGGAATTAATTTTTTAAAATTTTATCTGAGAGAGGGTGAGAGAGAGAGAGACAGAGAGAGCGAGAGCAAGTGGGAGAAGGGCAGAGAGAAAGAGAGAGAATCAATTTACAAAAATGGCACATAGTAATACACTCTAGCATAACATCCTTCATGAATTCGTGCAGTGAGACTATGTTAGACTTATCCATAAAGCTACCTTTAATTTTTGATATTTTGTCTTCTATAAAGTAGTAAATGGGTATGTGGGTATCTGTGAAATTCATATTGCTTCTGCTCTGATCATGAAGATTCCAGACTGGGGTCAGTGACTGTATTAGTTTCCTAGTGCTGCAGCAATGAAGTACTACAAATTGGGTGGCTTAAAAAAAATAGAAATGTATTGTCTCACAGTTTTGGAGACTAGAAATCCCCTTAAGGTGTTGACAGAACTGCATTCTCTCTCAGGCGGTAGCAGAGAATTCATTCATCCCTCTCCTAATTTCTGGTGGTTGCCAGCAATCCTTGGCTTCCTTGGCTTCTTGATGTATCACTCCAGTCTCAGCCTCTGCCTTTATATGACCTTCTCTGTGTGCTCTGTGTCTCTGTTTCCTCTTTTTCAAAGGATACTAGTCATAGGATTAAGGCCCTCCCTAACCTGGTAGGAACTCATATTAACTAGATTACACCTACAAAGTCCCTGTTTCCAAATAAAGTCAGATTCACAAGATTCTGGGGGTTAGGACTTCAACATATGTTTTGGAGAGAATGCAATACAATTCAGACAGTGACTATGAACTGACAGAACCTCACTGCTGAGTAGGTGGTCTTATTTACAATTTTGAATTGCTAGCCTGTCTAGTTCTATAGAAGTGGTATTTCATGATTTTACCTTAATATTTTGTAGACATGGGAATATGATAGGGAATATGATACTCTGATTAATGAAATGTTTTTAATGTGTAGAATTTTAAAATCTACAGAAATAGGTCTCTAGTATATAGAATACATCTAATATAACTCAATCACAGTTCCTAACTGTAATACGTGTTCACGAAATGTTTATTGAATGAATGGACAAATGAATCAATGAGTCAGTCAATCTGCAGTATTATTGAACTATATTAAGCATAGTTTAATCTTCATTTGATACTTTAGAATAATTCCTACAAGAGATTATGACTTGTTTGGATGCTTACTGACTATATCATTTCACATCTTTGTGTCTATTTGGAAATTTAGTAAAGTGTGTCTTATGTCTTAATGTTGCAGGATCCTCATCTTTCATTTCTGTTGACAACCTGTTTGGGTTATCACATATCAAATCCTTTAGTTTAATTAAATTACTTTTGTTGATCAACTAACACTGTTGTGTTTGATTTAGTTTCTTTGCATGTAAAATTACCTACTTTATCATGTATCTGGATTATCTATCCTTTAATCTATTTTCTCTGTCTAGAAGTTCAATAAATGTATTTTAATTGTGGTGCTATCATTTAAGTTATATTCCTTTACTAATGTTTACTGTATTTTCCTTTCAATCAAATTGAGAGTAGAGTAACTACCAAAACAAAAATCAAATTACAATGGATGGCTATTTCCTTTATGTTAAAGCTGCATGTTATCTCTGCATAATGTCAAAAGTGTTTGAGAATGCAAAACATCCAGTTAAAAAAATAGAATATTTCATCAGGAAAAAATTTAAGGCAAAAACAGAGACCAAAATGCCAAAATTCAAACTGAAAATGTTCCTAGCTAATACTTATCAAGCTGCTAATGTTTTACATTTTGCAGTTCTTTTCTTGACATATACTCAAGTATTTGCTAATCAAACCTATCATTAAAGCCAAAAATTCCTCTTAAAAACATGAATGAGAAATCACAATATTTAAGCCAAGTAAAATCATTTTATTTTTCATTAAAGAGAAGAAAGTGACAGCCAACCTTTATGGAAGAAAGTTTTCATTTTTAATCATATTTTTATCCCTCACTTTCTCTGTAAGAGGTTTCCAGTTGTGTTTTTCAATTATAGGAACTCTACATTTCTAGAAAATCAGCAGGTAGCCCCAGTTATCAGAATTAACCAAACAGAGGAACAATGCAAAACCAAGGTTTGGAGCCATTTTTCTGAACAAATTGAGAAGAGGGACCATTTTAGCCAGTTACCTTCTGAGACTGCTCACATTTAATTACATTAGTGGCACTTGACATTATAAAATGTTCCATTCTTTCAAATATAACCTTCTATCATCATTAGTAAATGTCAAATGTAATGAAGTATTTTTCTGACTTCTTTTTCATCCAGATACCATGGGAAAGAACCTGCTAATGAGTTTGTAATTCAGAAGCTGTTTTCAGTGCTCAAAACCAATCAAGCCCAACTTGGTGTCTGGTTTATTGGCTTAGTTTTACTCTTTTTTAATTTTCTTTGTATTTGGGAAGATTTTTTAATACACTTCCCCTATTTGGTGCACTTTCTTACTCTTCCTAAGAGCTTTTAGGAGACAACTACCTCCAATTAGATTGTGTTTCTGGGTTTAAATCAGAATGGTGTAGAAGGTTATGACTCTTGCTGTGACTTAAGTGCTTCCTGAAAGCTTTTATTTTTTTTTTCTTAAAAGCTGGTTTTTGTCCCCCTCTCTCTACTTTTAAATTTTGATAATGGCTCTCCAACCGTGTGGTTTTCTGTAACATATCAATCATGATATAATACGGCCCTGATTTCTGCTCTCTCAAAGATTAACAACACACAGACTGAAATGAATGCTTTATAATGCTAGAACTAGTTTCTTTACTGTCAAAATAAAATTAACATCATAAGAAAAGGGAAGCCATCACTGGAAGAGGTCAAGAAGAAGGAGATGTCATAGTCTTCCAGCACACCATTATTCAGTTCCTGTTGAAGACATGCTTGACAGCAAGGGTCCGTGTCGCCTTTTAGCAGTACCTCGGGTGTATTGGCTGTTTTCTCCTAGTGAAAAATCAGGGGAAAGTTGTCTGTTATATAGAGAGGGCAGCAGGAATGGGGTCCCCAGCCTGTGAGAAGACCACTCAATGCTAAAATGCTTTTTTTATTTTCAGGATTTTTATCTTTTTAAATTTGTACCCATTTTTTAACTTAAAAATTTTTTGGAGTATAGTTGACACACAATGTTTTCAGGTGTACAACGTAGTGACTGAACAAGTCCATGAGTGATGCTGTGCTCACTACAAGCATAGCTATTATCTGTCACTGCACAATAATATTACAGTACCATGGACTGGAAAACCATTTAAAGTTACTTCACGGTAAGAAAAACCAAGTAATTTTATAGATAACATATTCTAGAAAAGAGGAACCCAGGATAAAGTAGATGTTTTAAAATAATTATAAGAGGTTTTGTTCCCCCAACAGCTAAAATATATTATACAATCTCTGGTTATATCATGCTTTGTAAACATAGTCTTTGGGAATTTGATTCTCTAACTTTCTTCTTTATTTCACTGTTGAATATGGTGTTAATTGAATTAAATCCAACAAATATCTAAGAATATCCACATAAGCTCAAGATTGGCTTTTTTTGCCTAATAAATTAGTATATTTGTCCCAATTATGTGCAGCTGATGATATTCGTGTTTATCTTGTACACCTACATTTTCATATTTACTTAATACTAAGCAAAGGACAATAAAACACTTACATAATGTCCAGGGAACTTCTGTTATGTAGGCATGCAACTATGTGGTGTTATTGTGCTTGGATAATATTATCCCAGGCATAATAATGTCATAGAGTTAGCACACACACAAAAACGCATCTGTTTACAGATTAATTAGCTATTTTTGTGCCTATATATAAATAACTTTAAAATTAGATTATGTAACATTCTTCTTAATGATTTCTAGTACCACCTAACATATTAAAGATAGTTCTTCTGGTCTCTCTGCTACTATGAAAATATATTTCCCCCTTTATTTGATTATTTATCATTTTCATTTGATTTATACCTTTTTTATATTCAAGGAATTGTCAAATTTTCATGCAGGAAAGTCTGTACTTGGCTTTTTGTTTCCAGCCAATGATGATACGTTCAGCAATATATTTCCCACAGCTTTTGCTCTATTTTTGTTATTTTAGGTCATATAATTTGTTTTCATCATATCTTTGTAACCTTATTTTCCTAATATCATCTCATCAGTATCTTCTAGTCAGGCCTGTCTTACCCCTTACCCCCTTGTTCCTGGTTTCATGAAAGGTCACACCTTTGGCCAATTCTCAACTTCTTCCTCATACCCCCATGTTCTCCTGGAATCACTTGCTTATTTCCTCAGCCTTTTGTGATCACCCTTCTCTGAAATGGCAGGGACCAAATAAAATATACCACACAGATCAGGAGGAAATTGTAAGCAATGTCATGTTTCTCAGGGTTAGTCTATGGTGGAGTATAAGCGTCCAAACAGGAGAACATCTGTGGGTGAGGAATAGCATTTTCAACACGAGCCCATCCCTGTAGTGACACCCAGGAGATGTTCCTTTCATTTTGATGATAAGGATCCTATTCTTGTGTCATCCAACACATCAGCTTTCCCTGCAAGGGCTATTAGGGGGACCTGGGATGCACTCCATATACAAAGGAGACATCCCTGGAGAAGAGAAGAAAGAGGATCCAGACTGAAGTCAGAAGGAAGATAACGTTTCTGTCCACTGT
This sequence comes from Crocuta crocuta, assembly GCF_008692635.1. Classification (NCBI taxonomy): domain Eukaryota; kingdom Metazoa; phylum Chordata; class Mammalia; order Carnivora; family Hyaenidae; genus Crocuta; species Crocuta crocuta. The sequence goes on along the minus strand of NW_027551575.1, from coordinate 3,103,418 downwards.
GCTCAGCACATAGAGTACTAGGCAAGAGAACTCAGAGCCAGTCTCCAGTGAAAGTGGTGAAGGGGAAAGCCAAGGAGCATAGTGTCGTAAGCAATAGCCTAGATCCTGTAAAGACAAAGCGGCAAGAGTCAGTTGAATTGAGGAATAATTTCTTGAGCTACACTAAACTATACGTGACATATACAGATGACTTCACTGATGTGTCTGCCTGATTCCCAGGTTTCACCACACCATGCCATCTCTTCTGAAGGTCCCGAACCCCTGTATTTGTCAGCTGCTGTCTCCCATCTTGGGCTAGCTTTGACTCCCCAACCATCAAGAATGACAGCCAGTACTTGGAATCTGTTGACCACTATTCATATGCCAGGTGCTGTTTGAAGCACTTCACATACACTATTTCACACAATCCTAACAAATATGCTAGACCTCAGAGAGGTTCCATGGCTTCTCCACATTCCCCCAGGCATGTAATAGGAAGACAGGAACACCAGATCTCTTGACTCAAACATCCACAGAAAGCGCATATTTTTATTCTCATTTTACAGTTGAATAAACTGAGATTAAACTGCATGCTTTTTTTTTTTTTAATGTTTTTTATTTATTTCTAGGAGAGAGAGAGAGAGACAGCGTGAGCAGGGGAGGGTCAGAGAGAGAGGGAGTCACAGATTGAAACAGGCTCCAGGCTCTGAGCTGGCAGTCAGCACAGAGCCCGACGCGGGGCTCGAACCCAGGAACCGCGAGATCATGACCTAAGCGAAAGTCGGACGCTTAACCGACTAAGCCACCCAGGCGCCCCTTAAACTGCATGCTTTTAAAAGCAGGGAACTTTTCATAAAATTATTTTTTCCCCACACAGTGGCTTCTACTTAGATTATAAATACATAATGATGGAGCTAATGAACTCTTCGGGTTTTAAACTATATGAAAAGCTACAGATTTTGATATGTATAATCTTTCTTTTTCTTTTATTTTCTATAGTGATCTTCTGTTTAATAGGAGTGAACATATGTAGATGGTATTTTTAGCTAGATCTCTACCAAAAAAAGAGTTTTTCATAATATTGTAGAGCTGCTATATGAAAATCATTAGGGAAAACAAGACTAAAAAGATACATAGTTATACATTGCAAGCACAATTTACACTCTCTATTATGACTGTTTTTGGAATAATTAATCACTTCCCAAAATATATATTGCCGTTTTTTTTGAGAGATTATTATTCTTATTTTTTAGGACACAGCAGGCCAGGAAAGATACAGGACTATCACCACAGCCTATTATCGTGGGGCCATGGGCTTTATTTTGATGTATGACATCACAAATGAAGAATCCTTCAATGCAGTACAGGATTGGTAAGTAGGAGCAAATACTCCCATCACTAATCTTAATGGTGTTTTCATTCAACTTTCTCTTCCTCTGCAAAGCAGTGACTACACTGCAATGTAATATGTGTGTTTATTGCATTCTGTGATCACCCTCATGCTTCATAAAGCAGACACATACTAGCTATGCTAAGAGTTGTTGTTTAGAGATTGAGCAGAAGACATTTTGGTGATTTTTCTACATTTGGTAACTTCCAGTGCTTTGCATCCTGTTCCTTGGAGACTTTTGATTTTTTTTTTTTTTTCACTCTAAATAATGAATGGTTTGGAAGTTTATTGGGCTAATATAGGGATTTGGCAACTGTGAACCATAGGACAGATCTATGGGCCTAATCTAGCCCAGTGCTTGTTTTGTAAATAGTTTTATTAAACATAGCCAGATAGACTTATTGTCTGTGATGGCTTTCACACTGCAGCAGCAGAGTTAAGTTGTTGTCCCAGAAGCCATGTGGCCCAAAAGCCTGAAACATTTCCTACCCAGCTATTGACAGTAAAAGCTTGCTGACCCCTTGTCTAGATTTGTTAAATAGTTTTCAGTTTTTCGTCAGGTTGAAAAGTTTCAAAGGACTGGGATAAAGGCAGAGATAAAAACAAAGCATGTTCTGACCTATGGGGACACCAATTCTGTGCAAACCCCTCTGTCAGTGGTGAGTATGATTGCATTGGAGAGTGTGTGCCATAGGTGCAGCTTCCTTCAGCTTCTTCCACCAGCACTTAGGGAGGAGACATGGAAGAGCTGATGGTCATGGTCATGGATTCAAGCAGCAGGTCTGAGCAGAGTTGCTTTTCTGCGGAAAGAGCCAGAGTCTAGCTAGAGCTTTATATGGTAGTGGGAGGAAAATGGAGCTCCTACTATGGGTACTGGGACTGAACAGACACCATATTTTAACTGCAAATAGGGCTTGTCTTCTTCTTCTTCTTCTTCTTTTTTTTTTTTTTTT